>NC_055698.1:960000-1262500 GCF_017639745.1 Melanotaenia boesemani
AGAACAGAACAGCTGTAACAGCTTTACACACTTTCATGTAAACCTGCAGCAGTTTCTCATACTCCTGTGAAAACACAGACAGCAGGAATGAGCACAGCTTTAACAACAAGACTTAAATATCAAACCTGCAAACAGGATATTTTTTTCTTCTTTAGTCTTCCTTGGAGGAGTTTTGTCTTTGGGAAATTGTTGCATAAAAGCAAATGCAATCAATTAAATATGGGACAGAGGCAAAAAAAAAAAAGGCTGGAAAAATAACTGGTAGAAATCAAAAACAGGTAATTAGGTTAATTAGCAACAGGTCAGTAACATGACTGGGCATAAAATGAGGAGAGAGACAGTCTCTCAGATGGAAAGGTAGACCAAGATGACCAGGTAGACAACTGGGTTAAAGATTGTGCAACAAATTCAGAAAAAAATGTTCCTCAATTTAAAATTGCAAAGATTTTAAAGATCACACCAGCTACAGTGTACAATATCAAAAGAGTCACAGAATCAAGAGGAATCTCTGTGTGCAGGGGACAAGGCCAAAAGTCACTACTGGATGCTGAGACTTGTTTTCTGCCTGCCTCTGGGTGGCTGGTGCCCAGTGGGGCCAGCAGATGTTGTCCCTGGCCCCCTGGGGCCTGTGCTGCATGGCTGTGGGCCACTCCACCTGGGGCCTTCCTCGGCAGTCTTCTGCCCCAGGCCATCATTCTGCTGTCATGATGCTGGACAGCACAAGATGAGAGAAAACACAAAAGGAATAAAAGCTGCAAGCAGCGATGAAGGCCTTCGCACCTACGGCGCCGCTCCGGCCTATTGCACCGCCCCATCAGCCGGCAACCTCCTTCCTACAGCACGACCACTCTCACCCACAGACGTATGCCCATTCTTCCAGAGGCTGACTCCATTAAGGGGTGATTCTCCTCATGAGAGAATCAACTTGCACCTGAGTCTGACCAGTACCGACGTCTGAAGTATTCATGACTTTGTTTCTTACAAACTGTTGAATTTGGTCACAAATATGTTTAAACACCTTTAAAATGACTAAGAATTCAAATATGCAACTAATACAATTCAAAATTCTGCATAGAACTCATTATACAGGACAAAGGATGTTCAGGATGGGTCTGTCACAATCAAACATCTGCACACACTGCAATGAAAACACACCAGATAACTACCTCCATGCCTTGTGGTCCTGCACACCTGTCCACAGGTTCTGGCTTCAGGTATGTGTGGACATGTCAACATGGTTTAAATGTAATATTCCTACAATCCCTGCACTATGTCTACTAGGTGACTTGGGTGACATTAATATGGCAATTAACTCTGCACACATGATACGCACAGCATTATGCATCGCAAAGAAAACTATCCTTGTGAACTGGAAAAACAAAAATAATCTGTGTATTCAGCAGTTTAGGAATCTCTTAGTTGACCACACCAGTAGTGAGACAATGTCTGCCTCCTCAAAGAACTATTTAGCTGAATCTCATTCCCTCTGGTCCCCTGTGCTTAGTTCCATCACTTAGTGTAGGTGGAGGACTGTGACCTCGTTGCTATGGGGGTTTGGGAAATGGAGTGACTGGTGGTTGCGGGTTCTTTGTGGTTGCCCTTGGTGCGGGACCGGGCTGCTCTGCGATGGGGGTGGCTTGGGTCTGGCCTCGTCAGGGGCTGTGGGGGCCAACGGTTGGAGTCGCCTCGTGGCGGGGGGCACTGGTGGCGCCTGGGTTGGTGGGCGTCGGTCCTGGGCCGGGCGGCCATGCAGGCGGGCTGGGCGGGGGTTCTGGGCTCTGGTGCCCGGGGGTGGTCCTCCTCCCTCCGGGGTGGTGGGGTCCGTATGTGCCAGGGGTCTGGGCCTGCCCAGGTGTGCTGCCGTGGTGTGGGTTGGTGCATGCCCTGGTGTCTGGTTGACGCCCTGGGACCCAGGGTATGGCCTGGGGGCAGGGGGGGTGTAGGGGTTTGAAGGAGGGCTGAGTGGGATTCGGGGGATTATAGGGGGAGGTGCTGGGTTGTGAGACAGGGATGCTTGTATGTTGTGTGTGTGTGTCTGTACTTTGGATGATGTTTGTGTAGATGTGGGGGTATGTTTGTGTGCATGTGTATGCATGTGTTAGGATGAGTGGGGGTGTGTCTGGGGAGTGAGAGTGGGAGGGTTGGATGCTGTGTGAGTGTTTATATTGTGTGGGTGGGGCTGAGAGGGCATATATGAGTTAGGATGAGCAGGAGTGTGCAAGGAAATAGGTGTGTGCATGTGTTTGTGTCTGTGTTTGGGGCGGGGTTAAGTGCACTTGTGGGGGGGGGTGTTTAGGTGGGCCTGGGGGTGGTGGGCCGTGGGTCTGCCGCTGTTCCCATCCTCTCATTCCCCATTAGGGGTGTGGGAGGGTGGGTACTTTCTAGGGTTGGTGACGGCTCACTGGCTGTGGTCCCTGAATGGCCTGGTCATGGGGGGCGGCCTCGCCTGGCCTGTCTTGCCCTGGGGGGCCTCCTGGGGAGTGGGAGTGCCTAATGCCACTAGAGGCTCATCATCCAGAGGGGAGTTTGCTTCCCTCTGGACATACATCCCCAGGCCCCTCTTACTTCCCGCTCTCTCTGTCTCTCACACACACACATACACACACACACGTAGGGAGTTGGGAGGCATGGAGCCATGAGGGGTGGAACGGAGGAGACCATTCTGTGGTTACCTTGGATGCACCCCGTGGCGACTAGCCTCTCAGTTTTAATTGCATCTAGACACCAAAACACAAGAAACACAACACACAAACAACACCTGGGGGGCATGGCATGCGGTGCTTGTCAGGCGAGGCCCGCTCCCGGCTCATTGCGGTCGCTGCCCCTCAATTTTAATTGCACACAACACACACTACATAAACAGCCAGGAGCGGGGAGGGAGAGGGTATTGGGGACCTCTCACACCCCTGTTCCCCCTGTGTGTGGCTGGGGGCGGGTGGAGGGGGAGGGGGTGGTTGCCCCGGGGCGGGGCCCAGGGTGGCTGCGCTGTTGGGCTGCTGGCTCTGTGGGTGTTCGGTCAAGGGGGGGTGCTTGGGGCTCACTGTCCTCTGGTCCACCTGGGGTGTCCCCCACGGGGCATGGTGGGTGGGTTGTGTGTGGCGTGACTGTGTGGTGGTGAATGATTGTGAGTGCGGCACGGGGGTGGGTGTGAGTGTGGGGTTATATAGGGTGCAGATTGGAGTAGGTGGGGAGTTGGGGGAGGGGGCCGATAGCACCCTGGTTCCCGGGTGGCTGTCTGGGGGGGCCTGGTCCTCCTAGGCATGTTGCGGGCCCTCTGCCTTTGGGGGGTGGGGCGGCCGCCTCTGGGCTCCTGGGGCCCTGGGCCCTTCGCTTGGGCTGCCCTGGGTGTCCGGTCCATGGCAGGGCCGACGGCTGCTGATCTTGGCCCACTGGGACCTGTGCCCCGGGAACGTGGGGGGTTCTCCTCTGCCGCCCTTCGGGTGGGGCTGGAGTCGTCTTCATGGTGGGGTAGCTTGGGTTGGTGCTCTGGGTCTGCTGTTGAGGGCCCGGGCCTCTGACCCTGGTCTGCCTCTGGCCTCCGTGGAGGCGTGGTCGCATTTGCATGATCTCACTCATCACTCTTCATCACTGATCACTCCTTGTTTCTCATGCTCTGCATGCTGACACAGTCACTGAGTTGTCCAGTGGGTTTTAATACTAAGCGATAACTTTTTTTTTATTTTTCCTGTGAGTTAGTATCTGGTCGCTGTTATGTCTTTTTGATTTGGTTATTATTTAAAAACTCTTAATGACTAGTTTTTTCTATATGCGTGTGTTTTTGTTTTTGTAAAAGTTGTAGGAAATTTTCTGGTGTGTTCATGTACAGGTGTAACAGTTTGTTGTCTGGTGATGGTGTGAATTGAAGGGTCGTTTCCTTCTGTCTGTGATCTTTTTGTCTCCTTTCTTCTTTCCCTTTTGCTCTTTTTGCTATTTTCCATCTTTTTCTGTCCCCTCCGGTCAGGTCCAGCAAGATTACATAGATTCCATGATTCAAAGTAAATAGATAAATAAATTAATCACATTATCAAGAGGAGCCTTACCCATAGGCCTCCCTTTGGCAGAGCAAATTTGTTCAGCAAGATACAGCAACCAGATTATCATTCTGCTGCTATGATGCTGGACAGGACAACAGGCTGGTGGTGGTACGATAAAATCTCTAGGAGGAGATAGATTTTAAACGACATCAGTAAAACACCAAAATGGCGACTTTGACACAAAATGGCCTACTTGCTGTTGGTTTTAGGTTTTGCTATACCAAACGTTTTATGTTTTTTTTGTGTGTGTGTTTTTTTTTTTTTTTGGAACCAACCGCAAGTGGCTGACTTACTGTGAAAAAAATCAGTCTGTTCTGTTTGCATTTGCACCTATGGTTAGTGTGGTTACAGATGACTGTACCTAACAGGGCCAACCAGGTGGCGGGCTAAGGATCAGGCACTAAGTCAAGTGTTTGGGTGCTTTGGGAATCCTCAGGGAACCTTGTTCCTTGAAAAGCTTATGACTTTACACACCACAGCCAACAGTAAGGGCCAGGGCAAAGGGATTCATAGAAGGCCTTTTGAGGTATGAGACAGTGCTTGCTACTCACATTTTCCTTGGCATTTTTGAGCAGATATCCCCCCTTTGAAAATACATACAGACAAGGGGAATGGATGTCATCACAGCTGGTCTGGTTGAGGGGACAGAAGAGGAAGAAGAAACCAGAAGAAACTTGAGACATGCATGCTCATGTGCACTGAGTAAAAAATTCTCACATCTTTGGACAATGATACTGTAATAAAGACAGTTGCAGAGACCAGTGCACTCCTCAGGTGTTTATTAATGTTTGAGGGTTGCCCATGTTTCTTTGCAACTACTCTTATGCAGAGGAAAACAGGATAATGGCATCATTATAAAGTTATGTTATACTGTGAAGAACAAACTTGCAGAGAACAGTGCAACAATTTTTTTTTTTATTCATAAGGATTGTCATGCTAGAGGTGATGTCATCCTGCCAGTGGCTTTGGACAGGTGTGTTATGACTCCTCACTGAACACCTCTGTGGGCCTATGTGGGTCTTCAACTGGGGACCACCAGTCATTGACATTTCGTTCCTTTAACCCCAGTACGTCTCCTGATGGTGGAGTGATGGCAGGAATCTATCCCTGCCACCCCCTGCTGAAGCCCTAGGTGTTGTTTGGCCCCCACCCCTCATGCGTCCTCCTTAGCCACAGCCAGAAGCTGCCTTTCTCTGCCTCAGCCAGCTCTTTCATGGCTCTCCGATGCCCCAAGCCTTTGCATCCCTTGTCATGAAGTAGGTAAGCAGTTCAGGAACCAACAAAGCCTCTGCACCCCACTTCCACAGGGCATGTAACATCAATCCAGCCAGCCTCCCAGCACTCCACCTCCATGTCTTCATACTTGGATCATTTCCGATCATTAGCAGCCTCCAGCTCCCCTTCCCATGGTACAGTGAGTTCGACCAGAAGGACTGTCTTGCAACCCTCTGATCACATAACCAAGCCTGGCTGGAGCGATGTTTCCATAATCTTTCTGGGGAAGTGGAGTCGATTTCCCAAACAGACCCTCATTGTCAACTCACTCCCCGGTGAGAGGAGTCTTGCTGTGTCTCTCTGGCAGGAGGGGTTGACCTCCTCTCCAACCCCTGCAAACTGGATGGCATGTCTGCCTGGAGCGGAAGCTCTGTTGTTTGCCTCCTGTCTGCATGACTCTGCCACCTCTGCCAGCTTTTTCAGCGCTAGGTCGTGTCGCCATCTGTAGCGGTCTTGAGCCAACACTGTCCTGCAGCCTGACAGGATGTGCTGGAAGCTTGCATTGATGATGCTGCAAAAGAGACAGGTCTCTGCAGCACCAAACCATTGGTGGAGGTTTAGGGGAACAAAGTAAGATGTCATACTTTGCTCTAATCAGGAAGCTGAGTCTAGCTTGGGGGATCTTCCAAACATCAGATATCTAGATATCTGTGAAACCTAATTTGCTTGCTATTTGATGTTGCAAAAAAGGACATTCTGATGTACTAAAGAATGGTGTTGTAGATTTGCCTGTTAACTCATGTTCTCATATTTGTGAAATCTGTTTTCCTGCAGAAGAAAAAAATAGATGAGTTTTATTAGAAAGTGCAACTTTGTTTTTTCATTTATTTTTCCATCCATCCATTTTCTGCTGCTTATCTGGAGTTGGGTTGTGGGGGCAGCTGCCTAAGCAGGAAAACCCAGACTTCCCTCTCCCCGGCCACATTCACCAGCTCATCCGGGTGCAATCCCGAGGCGTTCCCAGGCCAGCCGAGAGATGTAGTCCCTCCAGCATGTCCTGGGTCTTCCCCGGGGCCTCTTTCTGGTGGGACGTGCCCAGAACACCTCACCAGGGAGGCGTCCAGGAGGCATCCTAACCAGATGCCCGAGCCACCTCATCTGGCTCCTCTCGATGTGGAGGAGCAGCGTCTCTACTCTGAGCCCCTCCCAGATCACCAAGCTTCTCACCCTATCTCTAAGGGAGAGCCCGGCCACCCTGGGGAGGAAACTCATTTCGGCTGCTTGTACTCGCGATCTTGTTCTTTTGGTCACTACCCACATCTCGTCACCATAGGTGAGGGTAGGAACGTAGATCGACTGGTAAATCGAGAGCTTTGCCTTTTGTCTCAGCTCCTTTTTCACCACAACAGACCGATGCAGCGTCCGCATCACTGCAGACGCCGCACCGATCCTACTGTCAATCTTCCGCTCCATCCTTCCCTCACTCATGAACAAGACCCCGAGATACGTAAACTCCTCCACTTGGGGCAGGACATCACTCCCAAAGCACTCCACCCTTTTCCGGCTGAGGACCATGGTCTTGAATTTGGAGGTGCTGATTTTCACTCCAGCCGCTTCACACTTGGCTGCGAATCGCTCCAGTGAAAGCTGAAGATCACGGGTCAATGAAGCCAGCAGAACCACTACCCTTTCGTCCCCCGGGGTAAACCCCAACGCACAGGCACCAAGTCGAGGGGCAATGAGAATGCCTGCACCTGCTCGGGGCCTCTCACCGGGAGCAACTCCAGAATGGAAGAGGGTCCAGCCCCTCTCAAGGACAGTGGTTCCAGAGCCCAAGCCATGCGTCGAGGTGAGTCCAACTATATCTAGCCGGAACCGTTCAACCTCGTGCACCAGCTCAGGCTCCTTCCCCACCAGAGAGGTGACATTCCACGTCCCTAGAGCTAGCTTCTGCAGCTTCATGGTCCCAGCCTCCGGCAGCCGCCCAGCTCACACTGCATCCGACCCCTATGGCCCCTCCTGCAGGTGGTGAGCCCACGGGAGGAGAGGCCCATGTCACCTTTTCGAGCTGATCCCGACCCGGCCCCATGGGCAAAGGCTCGGCCACCAAGTGCTCACCTCCATGTGCCACCTCCAGGCCTGGCTCCAGAGGGGGGCCCTGTGACCCACGTCCAGGCAAGGGAAACCTTGGTCCTTGTTTTTTCATCATCATAAGGGTTGTGTGAGCCGCACTTCGTCTGGTCCCTCCCCTAGACACCTGTTTGCCATGGGTGACCCTACCAGGGGCATGCGCCTGCTCAGGAAGGAGTTATTTTATTTAATATTTAACATTCTTTTTTATTTTTAAGGTCTGAATATCTGTGAACACTAATTCAAATGGGGGCAAAGAATATAGATATATATAGATTCTAATGTTGTTGAAAGGATGTGTTGTAAAGAGTCATGTTGGAGATGAGGACTCATGTTGAAAGAAATCTACACTGTGAAGCAACCCTTTCTTCCACTGAATTAGAAATATTTTAGAAAAATATACTGAACATTTTACTTTTGTAAACGTAACATGTAAGGTAATAATTAAATGATTTTAATAATAATAGGCTCATCATCAATTCAGGACGCCAAACAAAACTATGGATTTTTAAGATTAGTTCACTTTGGGACCCACTTTCTAAAAGAGTGTTTGCAAAATGCTGCTTCTATGAGGCCAAATGTCCAAACACTGAACGTGTTTATAGCGACACCAAAACTTGTCCCCATGTGGACACGACCTACGTCGTTTCTGCTCCTTCCCTTTCTGTTACTGCGGAAACTTTTTCCGTTTTAGTCCTTGATATTGTAATTGAAGTTTCAACAATTAGAGAACCAGTGTTTAATCATTTATTTTATTTAACTTTTACTTATTTTTCTGTACCTTTCTTTGACCTTTAGCTATTTGCAGAAAATATTTTCAAAATTGATTTTAGTTTAAATAGTATGCTGCAAGCCAATTTCCACCAAAACCATTTCTACAAACTTTCTTTGGCTGTACTGAACCACAGATTAGTTGAGGATAATTATTGTAAAATTTCTTCAGTTGCAGGTTTTTGATGAAGCGGAGCAAACACATCCAGCTTCGGGAAAGAAGTGACAAAGATTTGACCGTGTCTGCATTATCTGAGAGAGCAATAATACCAACCCCCGCAGTGAGCCGCCACCAACCCCAGAAGACCCCCCTCCTTATCCACTCCCACTCATACCAGCACACACACACATACACACAAACCTCTCAGTCTCACCCCGCCCCACCACCTCCCCCACACCCCCTCAACCCCCTTCAAACTATTAAATGATATAAAGAATTATCGTTTAATGCAGGAATTGTTTGATTTCCACAAGATTTTTAATGTAATTAAAATTTAATGTAATTTTCATTATTAAACTGATGCTGGTTATTTATGTTTAAGAGGCAACGAAAAGTCAAAATATTTAAAAAATGCCTTTGACACACATATAAAAACTTCAAACTGTCTGACTGTACACACACATCATCTTCATCATCGTCATCCTCTGATCAGCTAAACTCCATCTTCTCCAGCTTCTCTGGTCTGTATCTGACAGCTTTCCTCTCCAGCATCAGGTGTCCTCTTCATGGTCTGTAGATCTCCAGGGTCTGCATTCTGGTGGACTCCATGGTCTGTAGATCTCCAGGGTCTGCATCCTGGTGGACTCCATGGTCTGTAGCTCTCCAGGGTCTGCATCCTGGTGGACTCCATGGTCTGTAGATCCCCAGGGTCTGCATCCTGGTGGACTCCATGGTCTGTAGATCTCCAGGGTCTGCATCCTGGTGTCCTCTTCATGGTCTGTAGATCTCCAGGGTCTGCATCCTGGTGGACTCCATGGTCTGTAGATCTCCAGGGTCTGCATCCTGGTGGACTCCATGGTCTGTAGATCTCCAGGGTCTGCATCCTGGTGGACTCCATGGTCTGTAGATCTCCAGGGTCTGCATCCTGGTGGATGGTCTGTAGATCTCCAGGGTCTGCATCCTGGTGTCCTCTTCATGGTCTGTAGATCTCCAGGGTCTGCATCATGGTGGACTCCATGGTCTGTAGATCTCCAGGGTCTGCATCCTGGTGGACTCCATGGTCTGTAGATCTCCAGGGTCTGCATCCTGGTGGACTCCATCTCTGCTGCTGCAGCGTCTCTTTCCCCAGCTGATCGTCTTCTTCGTCTTGCAGACCTGCAGCGTTTGTGGGTGGAACTGATGTGTCCTAGAAGCAGGGATGGTGTCCAGTCTGAGCCTCCATCATTTCTTAAGTTGGTTGACCTGCAATCACATGTTTGTTATTAAAAAATTAGTTAACACTGGATGTTTCCATTACATTTCACAACCTGAACCACTTCATCCAACCAGTTAAACATCCCATCAGGTCTCAGAGAACTCTTGGTATTTACCTTTAAAATCATTCACTCTGTTACGTTTTATATAAAGATGATTAAACAAAATAAACTCTGATCAAACACAAACAGATGAAACCTTTTCTATTTCCCTCCATCTTTGTCTCTAGTTTACAAGTGAAGTTAGCCAATGTGAATATAGTGACTTTAAAAAGCAAAATAAAGTATATTCATTAACATTTCTTACACAATAAAAACAACAAGAAAAACTCTCCTACTTTCCTTTATGAAAACGCCGACAGCAAACAGCATGAAGGGAGATGGTGGTGAAAGTGTTCCGTCTCACCGCCGCGACCGGCCATCCGACGCCTCCGTTACATCCTCAACCTGCTGTCCACAGCCTCTTTTAAAAGAGGGAAACCGAACAAATCTAACGTTGCAGCTACTTTTCTACTTTTTTTATCTAATCAAATCAAATCTAATCTGATTTGACAAGCTCTGCTTGTCTGCTTGTTTTGTATTAGTGCCAGTAACATGTTTTTTAAATGTTATGTCAACTGCTGCACAATAAAAAGTCAATTGTAAACATTGTAATTTCTGAATTTATTGTTCAAGTTTTTATCACTAATACGGTGAAAATGAGAGGCAATGTGAATTTTTGCTTTGCAAGGCGATTTCAGTGTGCGCCCCTAAATTTTCTGCTTGTGCTCCTAAAAATTTAAGTTAGGGTCCACCATGCTCCTTGTAAAAAAAAGTTAATCTGGAGCCCAGGGTTCAGATATATTGTTTTATGTGGAAGTCACTTTAGTTTTTCATGGCAAGACATCAAACTTTGAGGCCCCGCCCCCTCTATGCCCTTTCTCCTATTACAAAACTTTAGATAACTTTTAAAGACACATGTCTCCTCAACATCCTGAGCCATTTTTGTGGCGGTACGATGAAATCTCTAGGAGGAGATTTCAAGCCAAGTGAGCAAAACCCCAAATGGCAACTTTGACCCAAAATGGCTTCATGTTTGTTTTCGGCCGTTGCTCCAAGAGGATTATTTGTTCGCCCGAGCATTTAGAGCATGTGTAGTGAATTGCATAAAGATTGATGACGTGCAGTGGCGGGGCATCATAGGTGGCGCTCTCGTTCAATTTTGCCCGAACAGTCCCGAGCACCCCAGAATACGTAAATTTTTGCATTCCTTTTGGGGGGTAGACAAAATTTGGTGAGTTTTTGAGCATGTTCAAGTTGCCAAAAATACAATTAGCTTTTAAGGAGAAAAATAATAAGAATACTGAAAAAACACTAGAATTACAACTAAAAAACAAAGTGGGTGCTGGTGATTCTGGGTCCAGATTAGTAATGTAAAGATGTTTTATTCCTCATGTTTCTCTAATGTGACGAACGAGGTGAGTTGGACAGTAAAACTGGAGCGATAAGCTGAGTCAGGATGAAAGTCTCAAACATCAGAGAATGAGGAAAAATATCATCCTCACCAAATCTGCGTATGAATGTGATGATTTTAGAAAACACTCCACAGCATGTCCACCTGGCTGGAAGATTTTTATGAATGTGACTTAAAGGACTAGAGGTCATTATGGATGTCACACATCAGCACAGCTGTAAATAAACTTGTTGAAAACAGAAATACACAATATGCTGCAGCTATTCCCTTGTAATGTTTTACACTTCTGCTTTTTTGTGGCTTCCCCAACACACATCTCAGTTTTTGATAAACAGGAAGGAAAACTTTCTAATTCTATTTTTAAAAAGTCTCGTGTTTAACTTCTGGATTCATACGAGAGACTGAGCTTTTGGTTTCTTGATGTCCGAGCTGTGAATTCCACATGAGTTTCCGACATGAAGTGAAACAAGAGATGGTGTCCCGAAAATTGTCCAAAAGTTGGTCAGAACTCCGCTCAAAGCTGCTGCTGAAGAGACAAACATAACACATGACACGAGTATGATTAAAGCAGCACTGAACAGGTCCCGCTCCGGCCTCCTGGTGTTAATTACATAAACACGGGAAGAAGCCTGTCACATCGGACTCTAGGGAGCTATTAAGTGCTGCTCTGAATATGAGTCGACACTGATGTGCAGAGTTGTTGATGGGGGCCTGATGAAAGTCTGGATAAGTTTGAGTGGTGCAGATCAATGCCATCAACCTAACCGAGCTTTCAGGGGTTCAAATCTTTTATCAGTAAACATTGCAGACACCTGATCTAACTGAATAGTTGATAACAAAATAATAAGGCAAGGCATCATGTAAGCCGTGCAGCTTCCACCGCCACATGAATAACAGCCACCTAAGAGCCTGTCGCCATGACAGGCTCGTGCAGCCTGCCATGAAACGCGCCTTAAGTTACGCAAAAGAAAGTAAAAAACAAAATGCAGAAAGAAACTAGAAGCACTCAGCCCAGACCTGATCCAGAAGCTGCCAAGCCAGTGTCATGTTTTGGCCAATAATTGTGGGCATTTGTTTTATTTATTTTTTTTATTTATTTTGTTGGCACTAGTCTGGGCATTATTTTTGAGTTAGAAGCTGTAATAGCCAAATTATCCCCATCTTCCCATAGTAAAGAATCCCTTTAAAAATTCCTGGATCCAGGCGGTGATCCAGATCACTTGTTCCTTTTCCATTTCTGAGATTTCCTGAAAATGTAATCAAAATCCGTCCCTAACTCTTTGAGTGATGCTGCTAACAGACAGACAGACAACGCTGCTGAGTACAAGACCTCCGCCTTGGTGGAGCGAACAGCAGCAGAATTCCTGCTTAAGGGGGTTTGCTCAGAGCTCCATTCTCATCAAACAGGTCAGGTTTGGTGAAGACTGTGTCAGCTACTTCCCGTTTCATGGTTACGTTTGAACAGTTTTTATATATGATGGAAGATTTTCTGTCAGGTTTTTCAGTCTAAACAGTATAAAAGGACACGGACACACACATGTGTTCAGGGTGGGACCCCAAATAATCAGTGTGACTTTGGTGGTGATCAGATGACATTCATATGATTACTAACTACTTCTGATGTCACGGTGTGATATTACAATCCTCCGCAGACACACCCTGCTGCACACAGTCACAGTTTTCACATGAAGGAGCATCAGTGTATTTTCTGACCACATCTGAAGAAACAGAGAGAAATAAATCCAGCGGTGAAACATGTGACTTCCTGTCAGCAGTGAGCAGGCTATGGTGGTGATTAAATATTTAATGTAGATGTTTTCAGGATGGGACTGGTTGTGGTATGTGTCTGATGAGTGATGGTTTTCTCTACGCTTGGTAAGGCACTGTTTGGACCAGAAAAGGTTCTGGTCCTGGTCTCTGTTAGCTGAGCAGGTCTTTTGATGGTTTGGGTTCTGCAGTTATACTTTCTTTCTGTGTGTTTCTGTCTGCTTTTACTTCCCAGTGGGTAATGGTTTGATTATATTCTCCACCTGCAGCTTATCATCCTGCAGTTCAGGTCTGGTACCGCTGTGGTGCAGGTCACATCTGAACTGTTCCAGTTAGGTTTTTCTGGAATGATCAAACCATTCCTTCTGACTCCAGACTAATCCACTCACCTGATCAATCTCAAGTTAAATAATTTACCTGGATGTCATCTATCTTGCCTGGAGACTTGTGCAGAAAGGTGTTTAATACCCCTAAGGGACATTATGAGTATCTGGTAATGCAGTTTGGACTATCTAATGCACCCGCTGTTTTCCAGTTGTTGATAAATGATGTTCTTAGGGACATGGTTGGTCAGTTGGTCTTCGTCTACCTATCCTATCCTATCGTCTACCTTCGTCTATCCGGTCTTATAGTTCCATCTCATCACCCTTACATGCCCTCACATCAACTAAATGCAAATTTGTCTGGTCAGATCGGGCAGACAAGGCATTTAAACATTTGAAAGAGTTGTTTACCTCTGCACCTGTGCTTTGCTCCCCAGGTCCATCACGTCAGTTCATTGTGGAAGTCGATACCTCCAACTTGGGAGTGGGGGCAGTCCTGAGTCAGAGGTATGTGGACAACAAAAATCACCCTTGCGCCTTTTTTTCCAGAAGCCTGTCAGCAGCTGAACATAATTATGAAGTGGGCGATCGGGAATTGCTAGCAGTGAAATTGGCCCTCGAAGAATGGAGACACTGGCTGGAGGGAGCCAATGAACCCTTTATGGTAGGGACAGGTCACAAAAATTTGGAGTACTTGAAGATGGCTAAGAGACTGAACCCCAGACAAGCCCGTTGGTCCTTGTTTTTTGGCCATTTTAACTTTTCCTTTTCTTACAGGTCAGGGAGTAAGAGTGTAAAGCCTGATGCGCTCTCTCGACTCCATGACTCCCCGGAGAGTGAACACTCTGAGGATCTGACGGACTACAGACTGGATGTTGATCACAAAGTTATTGACTCCCATCAGCAACACCCTGTGCCCGCTCACCTCGTTTCAGAGGTACTATCCTTCTGTCATAGTTCTCATCTGTTTTGTCACCCAGGGGTGAGCAAGACCCTGTCCGTGGTCCAGAATCTTTTCTGGTGGAGTACCCTGGTCCAGGATGTTAAGGACTTTGTCATGTCATGTAGACGCTGTTGCCAAGCCAAATCCTCTCGTCGTCCACCAATGGGTCTGTTACGACCCCTTCCTGTTCCCAGCTGACCCTGGTCTCGTGTCGATGGATTTTGTTACTGGTCTTCCCCTGTCTAATGGTTGTTCTGTCATACCTGGTTCCTCTTCCTAAGCTGCCCTCGTCTAAGGAGCTCAGCGTCATCCTGTCCAGAGAGATGTTCCATCTCCACAGCCTTCCTGTCAACATCGTCTCGGATCGGAGCTTCCAGTTTGTCTCCGGGTTCTCCAGGTTTTTCTTTTATGTTTCAGTCCCATTGTGACAGAATCACTCCTGTCTTTTTAACAGAAGCAGCAGCAACACAAGGGATGCTGAATCTCATTCACCAATATCTTCTTATGAATCTTCTCAATTTAAGTTGCATTTGAGAAGTTTTTATTGAAAACCCGCCGTCAGATTCATGAACATGTTTGTAGACTGCAGAATTGTTTGTGTCTTTCCTCTTAGATTGGTGAATACCAGTCTCTTGTAAATTGAAAGGACGGACCAGTTAACACCCAAAAATGCCTGTAAAAGGTTGTGACTATTATCTGATAAAGCATAATCTGATTCTGCTGCCTGTGAGATCACTGGAGTTATCTCATCAAGGTAGTGGTTAAATTGTTGGTGTTGTTTGGTGTAAACAGGCTCCATGGCAGTTATTCACCGTTTCACTGAGTCACTTATCTGTTGGTCAGGTTTCTTTTTTTCATGAACTAGATGTAGATGTATCACATCTGATTATTACAGTAATCTGATTACTCCCAGTTATCAGATGTTGATAATCATGAAAATGGGCTGAATGAAGTGGTTGAGTTTTAGATGAGAGTCCACATATTTGGTAATATCCTCTAATATAAACTCCTGTCGTTGCTTTTTAAAATAAAAACAAATTTTTAATTTGTATTTGTAATTTATGTATTTTTTATTTTGTATTTCTTTATAAGAAATATTTCAGATGTATGTCATGTTATCTCAATCCAGGGGGTGGAAATGGTTCTGCCTTCTGAACTGACTTAATCATTTCATCATGAGGAGCTTAGTTCGGCTGCCTTTGTGGCTTTTGTTGATTCATTTAGTTGTTCTGTTTTTGCGTTTTGTTTTAGTATCTTTCACTTTTACGTCTTTGTCATAATTATTTCATAAGTTTTTTTCTTGTGTTTGTTTTTCCCCCAACTTCTAATTTCTACCAGTCACAGGCAAATAAGCTAGAACAGAAGCTCATTATTCTCTATAAATATTCACAGTAGAAATGAAAACATGAAATGGAGAAAAGGGGTGAAAAGCCATGTGGATTCCTACCATGAGATAAATACTTTCCACTGGTGGTATGTGGTGTTGCTCTGTAGGCAGCAGAAAGGGGAAGTAGGGGGAGTCCCAGGCTGGGCGGGAGTTCCCCTTCTGGCTTCGACGCTGCTACAGCCGGAGCAACCACAACGGAAACTTTTAAACTAAATATTGTTATAAATGAATAGAACTATAATGCAGAGTTGTGAAATATTAGTCAATCCCTGATGATCAGATAACCTGAGGGTTTCTGTGGTTACCTGTAAATAACACCAAGTCATTTAGCTTTAATGTACAACCACAGCCTTTGAGTTTCCACATGGAATTTGTTCTGACCGTGATTTGTTGTGGAAGTAGGAGCCATATTTACATTATTTCAACACCAGCTTCATCACATATCGCATCTAATGACATAACCACTAACTTAGATCATGGAAACAAACGAAATATCGGATTATAGTTATTAAGGTGTTGAATTTAATAGTTTCTACAAAGCATTGCAACGTGGACGACTCTGCATCGATCCAGCAACAAAACACAATCTATTCTGCCGCCGCATGCGTGTGTGGCGTGGTCAAGCCTGCTGCAACAGCTCTACAGATTCCCGCCTGAACCCGCTGAAAACAACATTTTTTAAAACTGTGAAACTATGGAAACATACAGAAAGTACATCAGTATCTCACTGGAAATACATTGTCTCAATGTACACACAAGAAACTGTAAAAACACATATGTTAGCTTGAGGCTAATATCTATTAAAAAATACCATTGACAAGCTAGTTTAGCATCCGCGAGTAAAGTGTTTAAAACAACTTTGTCTATTAACAAATGTTTACCTCAACAATATTTTCAAAAACAAACTGACGAAAATAATTGCAGGCAAATGTTTTCTGGCCATAAAGAAAAACATGAAAAGAGACGAAGGGACAACACACAGTGCTTTGCTGCAAGAAATCTCTACACTAGAGGGCTGCTTAACCATTTTTGAACAGAACGTCACAGTATTTTAATGTTTCTTGATTTTCCAGCAATGGAACAATAATGATCAATAATGAAGTAGAAAATAACATCATTCTTTATGTTATGGCAATATCAGGACATCCAGATTGATTTCTGAAATAATTATAAATAAACACAGAGTTCATAATTATCTGACTGCTTGTATTCATTGATGCAGTGAAGAAGAAAACTGAGGCTTCAACACATGGCTATGCATCATGATGATCATGACAAGCACAGCCCCAATAACACTGTCTCAGCAGGAGACTCTGGTCCCAGACAAAGCTTAACAAGTGGCAGATTTCCCCGACTAAATAAAAATAAATAAGAAATTATTGTCAGTAAGTGTCCAGCTTCAGTCTGCCATGTTAAAAAACAACAAATCAATACAGAAAGCTTGGTGTTATTTTGGATTCTGAGCTTAATTTTAACAGCCATATTGAAGCAGGAACCCAATCAACCTTCACCCACCCGAAGAATAAATCCAGAGTAAAGGGGCTCAGCATGACCTCGAAAGTCTTCTTTATCATCTGTTTTCAGTTGTCTTGACTACTTGACTATACTGTAATGGGTTTCATGTACCTCTTGGGGTACTTGGAGATACACTAGGGCAGTGGTTCCCACCTCTGGAGACATAATCACTACATGCGTGTGGAAATGTGAACATATGTAGGCTTAAATTTAAAATAACTTCTAGATCTTAAAAAGCTACTCTGATCATCATGTGAAATACTAGATTTTTCAGTTCCACATATCTGGGATGAAATGTTAGTTGATGTTGTAAATCTGTTGCAATCTGAACATGTGAATATATATAAATAATAAAGAAATACATTAAATATGTAAATCAAATAAAAAGTTTAAATTTAAATTTAAAGAATATATTAAATTGTTCAATTGCATAAATAAATTTCAAATGAAAATATAAAATATTTTATACTCACACACAAACACACATACACGTATATATAAATATATATATATATATATATATATATATATATATATATATATATATATATATATATATAGAAATTTCACTTAAATTTCAGGTTGTTCATAATGTCTTCAATAAATAGTTCAATAAATGTAAAAAAAAAGTTAACATTGTTAACGTTCTTGTGCTTCTTTTTAAACAAAGGTGTGGAGTTTTTATTATTGATGGGCTATTCTGCTGTTATTTTACTGGAGATCAGATTGGTCGTGTGAAACCTGGACTAAAACGGAAACTGGCACCTCTGGTTTAGGGATGAAAATATATTTTACCAGAGGTACAATTTTGAATTAAGTTTGAGAACTACTGCTGTAAAACACTAGGACAATTAATCCACAACGCTGCTTGTGTCCTCACACAGATCAGAGAAAGGGAACAGATCCAGATCTGGTTCTCACATCTCTACAATGGTTCTGGTTCTGGTCCAAAATGTAGATCTAATCTGCTGACTCCAAATGAGTCTCCCAAATTTCTGATATCATTTGGGTAAAGTTTGCTTTCCATCCCGAGAGTTTAAACTAAACATTGACTTTTCTGCTCCTGATTATTTCTAGAAACCGTTTCTAGTGACTGGTGGAAGTTCAGGTTCATGCCGGCTGGAATCTGGCTGTTTAAAAGTTCCAGGCTCTGATTCTCCTTCTTTTCTTGATCTTCAGTATTAAAACGATGCACTTTCCATCACCTATAAATTTACCCAAAGCTAAAAAATCTCTGTGTATGTTTTTCTTTCTGAAAAACTAACAAATTTTATTCAGCATTTTCACACAAGATTTTTCATCAACCTGGTCACCATCACATGATAGTTCCTGGATTTCCTGTAAAGCACTTCAGCTGGAGCTGAAAAATCCATTGCTAATGTCTGATAACAAAAGTTCTGCTTCCTGAAGGCAAAGCTGGTTCCACAGACAGGGTCCGAAGGTTCTGTCTCCCTTTCTATTTGTAGAACCCCTGGAAGGCCTCTGTTGGACACGTTTGATGGTCAGCTGAGAAAGTGTAGTGCTACATAAGCATGCAGCCTAGCTGCCAGTATTCTGGGCTGCTGTCCAGTACAACCAGGGACAGTATTTTCCTAGTAAACCTCTGATGCATGATTTTTTATTTTATATTTTTTTTAACAGTCCCACATTTTCTGAACAATATTTTACTCCCACAGATATGTATAGTGATGCTGTTCTAAAACCGTAAATTATTTGACTTATTTTATATATTTTATCTACTATATACAGTACAAATATTTATATAATCATATTGCAGCATATTTATATATTTACCTATGTTATAAGAATATGGCCGTATCATTTTCCTGTTTATCGCTGAGGTGTCCTTGGTAATTACAATGTATGTACATATAAGATTTTTCGCCAGTGTCCACTGAAATTGATTCATTTGTAAATATACCATACACTCCTGTACATATGCTAGAAAACTGCTTCTAAAGAGGAGCATGAAAGGCTAAATTGTGCTTGAATCGGGCCTTACATGATTTTACTGCGTTTTAGTGAAAGTAAGCTTTATATTTTTCCAGAATGCACACTGATAACATCACATACTGTAGTTGCTGTTGTGCTGTGGGGTTGACATGGTAACCACAGAGCATTTATCTTCTTTTGCAACTTTCTGCCACAAGCAGAAGTCAGTATTCGTTCCAGCTGTCGTCGACAGGGCGTTTTTCACAGAGTAGTTTTACTTCTTTCACCTTCTTTCACTGTTTCACTCTTCTTTCTCTGTTTTTCTGCAGTGGACACAGCTCTAAAAGAACTCTTTGAAAAATAAATTTAATTCAAGAATTTATTTAGCATCACAAAATATTTTACCGTTTTTGAATCTCCTTAAATAAAATTCTTAGAAAATTGTTTATTAATAATTTATTTAATAAATTAATCAATCTTTTCAAGATAATTATCAGAAAAGTACATAAAAACACAAAGGAATAAATAACAAATAAATAAATCAATAAATATAATAAATAATTTACACCCTTATCAGCCTGTAGTGAAGCAGAACTCTGCAGTGAATCAATACGAATGACACTGCGGGCATGGAGAGAGTACATAGTACACAACATTTAGCCCTGACACACATCCAGGGTCATTACTACAGTTACCGTAGTTTGGTTCTTTGGTAAATATTATTAAAACAATCTTCTGATGTTTAGCAGTGTAGTTGAGCTCCAGCGGAGCAGCAGCTGAGCCATAAAGAAGCTTCATGGCTCCGTTCATGGCCCTCAGTTCCCTCATCTCACAAAGCAAACACACCAAAGAAGTTATTCCCAGTGCCATCCTCCAGTTGCTGCAACATATTTTCCTCCATTTTTGTCTTCAGCCGATCTCCTCTCCTCAGGTTGAACACAGCTCCCATGTAAATGGCAGAGAACCATTTACCATCAGCATCCGGGTCAGTGCTGCCTGTCTTCTGGCAGGCGGTCCGGGTCGAGTGCAGGATGGGTATATAGGTTTTCTCATCATCGTACCCATACGAACTGGACCTGCGCAGCACTGTGTGGCTCAGGTTCACCATGGGCTTGGAGGCGGTGACATCAGCCTCGCTGCTGCTGCAGCTGACTCGGAAAGTTACTTGGCTGTAAACGAAGTAGAGGCCGTTGTGAGGAATTACAATCTCATTATCCTTGAGTTCCAGACCACCTTGGGAGTGGGACTGGTCCACCTGGTTCCGCCATTCCACTGAGTCACTGATGTGCTCGTTGTGTTCTCCTGTTGAACAGATCAAGATGAAAGTCACCATGAATACAACAATGATTTTAATGTCACTCATCTCTAAGCCCATTTTCCTTTTGATTTGGAGTGATCTCACATTCTTTAGTTTTTATTAAACTATTTTTTAAAGTAAAGTAGTCACCAAGGGGCCTTAATGGACCCTGAAAGTTAAAGTTTAAATCTCCTCAAAAAGCCCTGAAACTTCCCTCTGAGCTACTAAATTGCCCCAAAACTGCCTCAAAGTCCATTTTTCTCTGAAGCAATAGACCTGAAAGGTCAGAAATGAAGAATCAATCTGTCATTTTTTCCCACAACACATTGTTCATCCTAGCAGGAATTTAATATATATTTTACCTTCTAAATGAATGGCTGCTCTTATGTTTGAAATCTGCCTCAGTTTGTGATGAAGATCTGTAAAAAAAAAGGGAAGATAGAGGTTACAAAATGTGCTCCTGTTCTGTTCCTGACTTTTAGACAATATTAGATGCTACAAATGTTGATTTGCACACAACAGAACTTTTGAAATGATCAGGCAAGAGCTACTCACCAAAAGTGTTTTCATCTGGTTCTGGACCCTGTTTAAGAGAAGAGAGGATGCAGAGTGAGTTACAGGACATCTGGGTTCTGGTGAGCTGGACCATCTTGGCTCCTCTGATCTAAGACCTACCTTGGCATGTGTGTTGAAGATAAGGACAGCAGCAGCAGCAGCAAGGCAGAGCATGAATGCCAGAAGGATCGCGGTTAGCCTGGAGCTTTTAAATGTTTTCTGTTCAGCTTCAGTGTGAGGCTCCAGCGTTACTTTACATTCACCTTCCATCTTTCCAAATGAGCTCTTTCTGTCACTCCAAGTCAAGCTGAGCTCTTGACAGCGTTAATGAAAGTTAGTTCTTCTTCTGCTGTTTATAAACTGACACTGTGAGTGGCCCATTTAAACAGTTTCCTCTTATGGGGAAACTCCAGTGATGTCACTCAAAAAGGACCCAGATACTCAGAGAATCTCCCAAACCGCACACTCCTACATGCCTCCATGACATATCATAGTAACACACACCTGCTGAAGGTGTTTAAACTCCTTTCATAATTCCATAGAAAAACCAATGCAGACTTACACACATTCTGTTGGTCATATGACTGAAATCCAAAGATAAAATATACAGAAACACGTTCAGCAATTCGTTTTAAATACAGATGTGTTTTCATACATACCCTTTGTTAAGGTGTTTGTTTCTACTGTCGAAAAACCATAAATAGCCGCCAACAATAACTCTGGGTGCATGACACTGCACATAAAACGGAAGAAGGAGGTTCAGCTAATGTGTCAGTTCAAATATGTGCAGTCGCCTACAACATATCACTTCCTGTTTGTCTAAAAATAACATTTGAACATCTCCATATTCTCCATTATTATAGTCATCTTTAATAAATAGAAATAAATTAAAATAATACAAATAACTACAGAAGGACAAGTATGAAAATAAAAATCGGCAGAAATGTCAAAGCTCAGTCAGATTCGAGAGCTGGAGAGAAAATGGGTCTTTGTCATTTGCAATAATTTACAGTGTTCAGGTTAAAATTGTTGCAATGAAAAGCAACAGTGACATCAGCGAGTAACCATGAATATGATGTCAGCAGGAAGGAGTACATGGGGAGAGTTAGTCAGTTACCACTTGAATGAGGAACAATACTCATATGAATGTGTTCCTTTTAATCTAAACTAGGATTATCTGATCTTTCTGAGCTCTGCAACAATTTCAGTCAGTCTAAAACAAGGATGGGCAACCACTCCCTCCTCAAAGGTTGCAGTTCTGCAGGTTCAAGATGTTTCCCTGCTTCAACACACCCGATTTGAATTAAACTGCTCTCTTCAATACTTTATCAAGCTGTGCACCAAGCATGTTGACCTATTGATATGATTCAGGTGTCCTGCAGTAGGGAGCACGCAAAACCAGCAGGACTGGGACCCTTAAGAAACAACTTTGGCGATCCTTCGTTTAACCATATAGCATCTACCACCCTGTATTCACCACGCAACATCTACCACACTGCATACAACATTTTGCATCCACCACAATGTATCCACCACACTGCATCCACCATACTGCATCCACCATACTACATCCATCATACTGCATCCACCATACTGCATCCACCATACTACATCCATCATACTGGATCCATCATACTACATCCACCATACTGCATCCACCATACTGCATCCATCATACTGCATCCACCATATTGCATCCATCATACTGCATCCACCAAACTGCATCCACCACACTGCATCAACAATACTGCATCCACCATACTGCATCCATCATACTGCATCCACCACACTGCATCCATCTGACTGCATCCACCATACTGCATCCATCATACTACATCCACTATACTGCATCCACCATACTGCATCCACCATACTGCATCCATCATACTGCATCCACCATATTGCATCCATCATACTGCATCCACCATATTGCATCCACCATACTGCATCCACCAAACTGCATCCACCACACTGCATCAACAATACTGCATCCACCATACTGCATCCATCATACTGCATCCACCATACTGCATCCATCTGACTGCATCCACCATACTGCATGCACCAAACTGCATCCATCATACTACATCCACCATACTGCATCCACCATACTGCATCTATCATACTGCATCCACCATATTGCATCCCCCATACTGCATCCACCAAACTGCATCAACAATACTGCTTCCACCATACTGCATCCATCATACTGCATCCACCACACTGCATCCATCATACTACATCCACCATACTGCATCCACCATACTGCATCCACCATACTGCATCCACCATACTGCATCCATCATACTGCATCCATCATACTACATCCACCATACTGCATCCACCATACTGCATCCATCATACTGCATCCACTATGCTTCATCTTTCATCTGGCATCCACTGTGCTGCATCGACAATATTGTATCTTTCATGTGGCATCAACCATACTGCATCCATCATACTGCATCCATCATACTACATCCACCATACTGCATCCACCATACTGCATCCATCATACTGCATCCACCATATTGCATCCATCATACTGCATCCACCAAACTACATCCATCATACTGCATCAACAATACTGCATCCACCATACTGCATCCATCATACTGCATCCACCACACTGCATCCATCTGACTGCATCCACCATACTGCATCCACCAAACTGCATCCATCATACTACATCCACCATACTGCATCCACCATACTGCATCTATCATACTGCATCCACCATATTGCATCCATCATACTGCATCACCAAACTGCATCCACCACACTGCATCAACAATACTGCTTCCACCATACTGCATCCATCATACTGCATCCACCACACTGCATCCATCTGACTGCATCCACCATACTGCATCCATCATACTGCATCCACCATACTGCATCCACCATACTGCATCCATCATACTGCATCCATCATACTGCATCCACCATATTGCATCCATCATACTGCATCCACCATATTGCATCCACCATACTGCATCCACCAAACTGCATCCACCACACTGCATCAACAATACTGCATCCACCATACTGCATCCATCATACTGCATCCACCACACTGCATCCATCTGACTGCATCCACCATACTGCATCCACCAAACTGCATCCATCATACTACATCCACCATACTGCATCCACCATACTGCATCTATCATACTGCATCCACCATATTGCATCCATCATACTGCATCACCAAACTGCATCCACCACACTGCATCAACAATACTGCTTCCACCATACTGCATCCATCATACTGCATCCACCACACTGCATCCATCTGACTGCATCCACCATACTGCATCCATCATACTACATCCACCATACTGCATCCACCATACTACATCCATCATACTGCATCCACCATACTGCATCCACCATACTGCACCCATCATACTGCATCCATCATACTACATCCACCATACTGCATCCACCATACTGCATCCATCATATTGCATCCACTATGCTTCATCTTTCATCTGGCATCCACTGTGCTGCATCGACAATATTGTATCTTTCATGTGGCATCAACCATACTGCATCCATCATACTGCATCCATCCTACTACATCTACCATACTGCATCCACCATACTGCATCCATCATACTGCATCCACCAAACTGCATCCACCACACTGCATCAACAATACTGCAACCACCATACTGCATCCATCATACTGCATCCACCAAACTGCATCCACCACACTGCATCAACAATACTGCATCCATCATACTGCATCCATCATACTACATCCACCACACTGCATCCATCTGACTGCATCCACCATACTGCATCCATCATACTACATCCACCATACTGCATCCACCATACTGCATCCACCATATTGCATCCATCATACTGCATCCACCATATTGCATCCACCATACTGCATCCACCAAACTGCATCCACCACACTGCATCAACAATACTGCATCCACCATACTGCATCCATCATACTGCATCCACCACACTGCATCCATCTGACTGCATCCACCATACTGCATCCACCAAACTGCATCAATCATACTACATCCACCATACTGCATCCACCATACTGCATCTATCATACTGCATCCACCATATTGCATCCATCATACTGCATCACCAAACTGCATCCACCACACTGCATCAACAATACTGCTTCCACCATACTGCATCCATCATACTGCATCCACCACACTGCATCCATCTGACTGCATCCACCATACTGCGTCCATCATACTACATCCACCATACTGCATCCACCATACTACATCCATCATACTGCATCCACCATACTGCATCCACCATACTGCATCCATCATACTGCATCCATCATACTACATCCACCATACTGCATCCACCATACTGCATCCATCATACTGCATCCACTATGCTTCATCTTTCATCTGGCATCCACTGTGCTGCATCGACAATATTGTATCTTTCATGTGGCATCAACCATACTGCATCCACCATACTACATCCATCATACTGCATCCATCATACTACATCCACCATACTGCATCCACCATACTGCATCCATCATACTGCATCCACCATATTGCATCCATCATACTGCATCCACCACACTGCATCAACAATACTGCATCCACCATACTGCATCCACCATACTGCATCCATCATATCGTCCATCGGGCGGCAGTGGCTCAGGCGGTAGAGCAGATCGTCCAATGATCGGAAGGTCGGCGGTTCGATTCCCACTCCCGCAGTCATCTGTCGTTGTGTCCTTGGGCAAGACACTTAACCCTCCTTGCCTCCAGTGTTGGCATCGCTGGTGTATGAATGAGTGGACAAATGTTCGGTGATGGTCGGAGAGGCCGTGGGCGCAGACTGGCAGCCACGTTTCCGTCACCTTGCTCCAGGGCAGCTGTGGCTACACACATAGCTTACCATCACCAGGTATGAGAGAGGAGTGGATGAATAATGGATTCACAATGTAAAGCGCTTTGGGTGCCTTGAAAAGCGCTATATAAATCTAATCCATTATTATTATTATACTGCATCCACCATACAACATCCATCATACTGCATCCATCATACTACATCCACCATACTGCATCAACAATACTGCATCCACCATACTGCATCCATCATACTACATCCACCATACTGCGTCCACCATACTGCATCCACCATATTGCATCCATCATACTGCATCCACCACACTGCATCAACAATACTGCATCTACCATACTGCATCCACCATACTGCATCCATCATACTGCATCCATCATACTGCATCCACCATATTGCATCCATCATACTGCATCCACCACACTGCATCCACCACACTGCATCAACAATACTGCATCCACCATACTGCATCCACCATACTGCATCCACCACACTGCATCAACAATACTGCATCCACCATACTGCATCCATCATACTACATCCACCATACTGCGTCCACCATACTGCATCCACCACACTGCATCAACAATACTGCATCCACCATACTGCATCCATCATACTACATCCACCATACTGCGTCCACCATACTGCATCCACCATATTGCATCCATCATACTGCATCCACCACACTGCATCAACAATACTGCATCCACCATACTGCATCCACCATACTGCATCCATCATACTGCATCCATCATACTGCATCCACCATATTGCATCCATCATACTGCATCCACCACACTGCACCCACCACACTGCATCAACAATACTGCATCCACCATACTGCATCCACCATACTGCATCCACCACACTGCATCAACAATACTGCATCCACCATACTGCATCCATCATACTACATCCACCATACTGCGTCCACCATACTGCATCCACCATATTGCATCCATCATACTGCATCCACCACACTGCATCAACAATACTGCATCCACCATACTGCATCCATCATACTGCATCCATCATACTGCATCCATCATACTGCATCCATCATACTGCATCCACCATATTGCATCCATCATACTGCATCCACCACACTGCATCCACCACACTGCATCAACAATACTGCATCCACCATACTGCATCCATCATACTACATCCACCATACTGCATCCACCATACTGCATCCATCATACTGCATCCATCATACTGCATCCACCATACTGCATCCACCATACTACATCCATCATACTGCATCCACCATACTGCATCCACCATACTGCATCCATCATACTGCATCCACCATACTGCATCCACCATACTACATCCACCATATTGTATCCACTACAATGTATCCACCATGCAGACATGATAGTGTCTTCATGACAAACATAAAGTGGTTAGTTGTATGCATGGATGTGCACCTGCAGATAACAGTGTGCTTATACAATGCTTCAACAGTGGGGGTAAAACAAATGACTTAGAGAGCAGTCCAATCTGAGGTCAGGGGGACTTTTCATGATTTCTGTCTCTGCAGGTCAGAGGTTTTCTGTGAGAAAATATCTTCACAATTTTTAATTTCTCTATTTTATGCACAGGTCTTAAATGGGGCAGATTTCAGTAAATAGTAAAAAAGACTAATTTAGCTATTTATCTCAAAATGAAAACCTAACATTGCTGAATGCATGATAACAATTTGTAAGAGGTATTAGACTTCGTACTGGTTAAATAAAATTAACTGATAAATTTCAGTTTATCAATATAATAATGAGTGTTCCTCACACACCCGTGTAAGCCAAGGAGTTTCTCAAGGTTCTGTACTTGGACCTATTATTTCACAATGTATATGCTTTGTTTAGGTAATATTGTTAGAAAGGAAGGATGGCACAAATTACACAAATGGTACTCGGATATACTTCTCCATAAAGCCTATAGAAACCAATCGGTTTGTCAGATTACAAAGATGACTTAAAGACATGAAGACTTGGATGACTCAGAGATTTCTCCTTCTAATTTCAGACAAATGGAGGTACCTGACTTTGGACCTGAGAACCTCAAGAAGACACTGTTTATTTTCTCTTCGTTGACTCCCTCTTTATTCCAGAATAGAATTTAAAAATCCCCTCATATATAAAGCTCTGAGTGACCAAGCTCGATTTGATCTTAAAGATCTCAGAGCTTTACTCTCAGACTGCGGGTTTACTGGTGGTTCCTAGAGGTTCTCAAAGTAGAATGGGAAGCAGAACCGTCAGTTATCAGACCCCTCTTTGTGGAACCAGCTCCCAGTGGAACCACCTCCCTACCTTCAGATCATCTTCAAACTTTCCGTTCTGATTAATCTTATAGTAGGTCTGGCTTGATGACGTATATCTATCCCCTTAGTTCTGTTGCTATAGGCAGAGGCTGTTGGGGGACGTCCCATGACAGGGGCGGCATGGCTCAGTTGCCGTTTCGATCCTCCCCTGGTAAGGTCATGTTGAGGTGTCCCTGAGCAAGAACCCCTAATTGCTCCTGATGGGTTATGGTTCAGTGCCCTGCATGGCAGCTCTCGCCTTTGGTGTGTGAATGTGTGTGTCAATGGGTGAGTGAATGCAACATATATTGTAAAAAGCGCTTTTGGTAAAGGCGCTAAAAAAATACCATTTACCATAATTCACTGGGCTCCTCTCTGCTCTCTTTACTCGCCATGTATGGATTTATGACAATAATGACATTGTTAACTCATGTTTCCCTCCTCTGCTCTCAGTGCATGTCCATGGCTAAAAGTTATGGTGCCTGTTGACCCGTCTTTCCTGTCCTCTCCACCTCCACCTGATCCAGGCAGATGGCCATCCTTCCTGGTTCTGGTTCTGATGGAGTTTTTCCTCTCCCATGTCTCCTCATGCAGCTCGGGGTGGAGAATTGAATCAAAGACAAGATTTCATGCTGTTTGCCTTAGCTAGGTAATTATTTTATGACTATTATGATTGGTTTAGATGAACACAGTTATAAATTGAGCAAATGTGGATTTTTTAAGCTCGATCATAATGAATTGGTAAAAGTTCTTGAGTTTACTTTGTTGACAATTGGTGGCATACAAATAAAGCTGAATTTAATTTACTTTTGAAGCTGGAAGCTGAAATTCATGCAGAAAAAGCAGAAAAAGTACAAACCTGTAAAATTTTACCCATTATTTTAGAAGTGGCTGATTTTTGCCACCACAAGGTGACCTGGTATGGAGCAAGCTGAGAAGTGTGTGTGTGTGTGTGTGTGTGTGTGTGTGTGTGTGTGTGTGTGTGTGTGTGTGTGTGTGTGTGTGTGTGTGTGTGTGTGTAGATGTATAAAATATTTGGACTGCAGACCACATGAGGGACATTTTGTGAAAAAAAAAAACTTTTTCTTTTTCACATCCTTTTTTGGCTTGCTGTCAGGTAGACCCCCACCCTCTGCTGAAGTAAGTCCCCAGCTCTGGAAAATTTAGTCATCTTCACAGAATGACTAACATGCCCACTGAGACAAATATATAATAAATGTATGAGTAACAGAGTAACACTTCCCCGTTGGTAATACATTACAATGAGTGTTAAACACACTCACTCTGTTGTCTTTTTCAAGTGTGTTAGTGTGTGTCACTGCCAACTCAGTTTCATCCGTGGAGGTTAGAGCTGGTTTAGTGGTTTATGAGATTACCATGGATGAGGAGAGTCTGTGTCTACATGGTTGTTATCTGGTTTTGATCTGGATTTTAATGAAACAGAGTAATTGTAATGAAGAACTGAAATCTACTGATTACAGTGAGACACAATAACTGTACTAACACAAGTTGGACAGCTGAGGTTTTACTTTTGTAAAACTACTACTATGACATGTATGGTGGACTGGAGGCTTTCGTTCGTCTTTCTTTTGTATTTGTGTACAAGGTCAAATTTAAGATTTAATGATGCAATCTGATGATTTCAGTATTTTTCCAACACACATTTGTTCTGGTTCTCCACAACAAATGATCGGTGATAAGACGTAAAATATACGCCTGAGACCTCCAGACCTGAACCCAGACCTGAACCCAGACCTGAACCTAGACCTGAACCTGACAAACTGGAGTAAACCCAGACCATAGACTGCCCCTACAGGCTTGTACAGTGTTACTATGGTTGCATCCCTTCATCCTTCTCTAAAATTACCCTGATGCTCCATCACTCTGGACCAGGGTCAGTCTGTACTCATAGAACCACATGACCTTCTTCCATGGCTCCAGAGTCCAGTCTTTATGCTCCGTACCAAGTTGAAGCCTTAGTCTCACTGACTGGTGGTTTCTATGGCAACACTGATGTTCATTCTCCATCCCATGAGAGCACCGGTGTGTGGATGTGAACATGTTCTTAGTTGGGTTTTATAACTTGTTGCCTGCTGAAAGAAAACCGCCCATGCAGTAACTTTTCAATAGGAGGCTCCTGTGTTTGCTTAGTTAAAACCAGGTGGCGACTGTGTTTGTTTGTTTGTTTTGTTTGTTTGTTTGTTTGTTTGTTTGTTTGTTTGTTTGTTTTGTTTGTTTTGTTTGTTTGTTTGTTTGTTTGTTTGTTTGTTTGTTTGTTTGTTTGTTTGTTTGTTTGTTTGTTTGTTTGTTTGTTTGTTTTTGGTCAGGCAGTGTATCTCAACCACTTCACACCTGCTGTCACATATTTTGTGACAAACAACTTCTAACCTTCTTTTACTTTATTTCTCTTTATCAAACTAATTCATTTTATACATTTATTTATTTTATTTTTCACTCTCATTTATGTATTTATTTTTAGATTATTTATTTATCATCTATCTTTATCTATCAATGGTTATTCATTTATTTTATATTTAATTGTACTTATTTCTTTAAGTAAGAATAAAATGTACTTTATTCTTGTATTGGTCTTTTGTTTTGTTTTATCAGAGTTTTTCCTGTTTTAATTGTGTTTTATATAAATGTAAATAAATTCAGGTGTTAGCGGGTTAATGCCTTTCAACCTTCTTTTCTGTTCTTATGATTTTATTTGACTTTTTCTTTCTTCCTTTTCTACCAAACCCTTTTGGTAGAAAGAAGATTTTTGCAGATAGAAACTCGCAATAAAACTATAAACTAGTTCATAATCTACTCAGTCTGGTGTGAGACAGTATACTGTCCCAGACAAATAAACTATTAGAATAAAATAATATTTAATAAATAAAAAGAAAGCAAAACTGATGACCAGATCAAGAGAAAATATCTTTTCAAATGGACATAAATGTCCGTATCGATGCCTGAGGTTTAATGTGTTTTCAAAGCTGAGTTCCAGATACAAATCAAAATCAACAACATGTTTGTATTTAAACAAAATGACTTACAAAAACTACAAAAGACTTTAAAAAAAAAAAAAGCTATACACTGCGTCTAGCACCACATGACAGCACTGGTCCACCTGGTCCAACAGGACTCCAGCAGTCTGACTACCACTTCATGATGACGTCCATCTTATTTGAATTCATGCTTGTGTGGTTCTTACTCTCAAATGTAAGTCACTTTGGATAAAAGCGTCTGCTAAATGACTGTAGAATAGAATAGAATAGAATAGAATAGAATAGAATAGAATAGAATAGTATCACAAAATCACACGGCAGATGTAAAAGATAAATATTAACAAATCTACATCTGCATTAACAATGCCACCAATAGATAAATTAAGCAAACATTTAAAATGACCACTGCTCGTCCATATGTTGAGAGGATATGGTAGAAAATGATAAAATGTCCTGGATTACACAACGAGCAGGTCATTACTGATATTGCACATGCTGTGCAGTCACACTGACTCAGCTCATACGGAGCTGCTTGTGATTTCCAGCCTCTGATCCATCTGCTGCAGACGGATGAGCTGCTTGTTTTCCTGCAGCATCTCAGGGTCAGACATGCTGGTCCATCTCTGATTCCTCTCATTTTCTTCGGTTCAGCTCAGTCTGCTGGACGTAGTGTACCCTCTCAACTTTCAGCCCTGGTTCTCACTTTCCTCTGACCTCTTACAACCACTTCAGTTTTAAAATAGCTTGTCTGGTCACTGCACATAAGGAGGAATGTCTTATCATGGGAGGAATGAGCTGCGAGTCACCTTGGCTGATAAGAGCACCTGTTAGACCAGAAGCCAGTTCAGCATAGCTGGGAATGTTTCTGTGATGACATGACTTAACCAAACCTAACAACCACAACCAGGTTACCAGGTTATCCTCTTCAACCTGGTTAACCAACACAGGTGTGTTGACTCACTCAGTGTATCAGGAGGCAGAGCTGGCAGCAACAGAGACGGACCAATCACAAACATGGATCTGAATTTCCCCTCAGGAGGAGCAGCATACAGTCTAACCATCCCAAAATATCATACATTTACTTTATGGTACTTTTTCATCACTGATACGTTTTTCCGCTTAAAGGAAAGTCACATAATTGTTCAGTGTGCATTAATATCTTTATCATAATGGAAATATAAAATAGGAATAAAACTCATAAACATGAATGCTTGAAAGAAATTGTTATAAAATTATTATAAAAGATATTCTGTAAATCAAATAAAATAAATAAATGAAAATAAATATTTTTAAAATGATAAAATAATTATACTACAATAAATAATAAAAATTATTTATCAAAACTAAATAATATAAATTATTTAGATTTCCTAAAATGAATATAATAAAATATAATATATAACAGTAATAAAATAAATATAATCAAACATTGTGCTCAACAACCTGCATTAAACAAATAAAATGTTGAAACAACACCAGCAGCTGCATCATCATCATGGCATCTGATTGGCTACCGTGATCACGTGACACAGAAAACACAGAATACATCAGTAATCCAGAGTTTTAGTGTAAATGTGAAGTTTTATATAAACACCGTTGTTTCTTATATCTAGAAAAGTATTGAATGTGATATTTTGACCGGCGTACATCAAAGTATTGAGCGCAGACTGTTGATGAACCCATCCCTGCTGCCATCCTAAACAGATAGAATTCTGATTTGCTATTTCACAAGAATGAAGTGATGAAACTGTTCTGGGCTCCTGTAAGATGAAAGACCTGTATTTGCTCTGATAACTGATTTACGTCTGATGATGATCCTGCTGCTCTGAGTTGAGCAGAAGGTCAGCCTGTGTGTAGAAAAAGGGTCAGAAACCATTCAGTCACCAGTGTGTGAGGATGGATTTTTAGAAGCTCTGCCATAGCCCAAGTTTTAATAAAAAACACACATTTATCCTCTAAGAGTTTCAAATAGGACCATCATGCTTATCAGCAGAAATTTGGTTTGGTTGATCTTAATCTGACATTTCCAGATCCTCTATGTAATGTTCTGAAGCACATTTATCGTATTGCACCTGAACACAGCCTAAGCAAATACTGGATTGTGATTGGTAGTTGGTGTCCCGCACTCAAGAAAATGCATCACGGGATTTGTATGAAGCTTAAGGCCTTCTGTAAATGTAACCTGATTGCCTACGTTCCATTTAAAAGCTGATATCAAAACGTAGCACGTCCTGATCATTATTCCTGCACGTCTGCATAAAGGACAAACACGACACTCTGAATCTGTAGATGATGTTATTATGCTACATAGCAGACACATTTGGGCCTAATCTGGACTGCCTTTGGCACGCACAAGTGTCATGTGGGTCACACGTAGTCCAGATGTCAGTTGCTGGCCTGGGCCAGAAGTAGTACACAAATGAGGAGCTGTGCTGTACATAGGGTACATTCACTCCAGGAGGACTTTCATTGGGTTGGAAAGTCTGAGAAATGCCCCACCGTCCTTTGGTTTGACACTCAAGCAAACCAAACCTCCAACGTCATGCACTTGAAACAGCTGGTCACCAGCAGGCGACATTCCCTGACACAACCACTGCCAAAGAAGACAGAAGAAGCAAACCTGGCTCATTGATGGACCAGGCCCGAAAACATCTCGTTCAGCAACGTCAACAATGGAGCAACAGTATGAAGTCACCTTTAGTTTACAGCAATTTCCTTGTGGGCCACATCTGGTGGTCATGTGACTGAGTTTTGGCAGCCATACTCACAAGGACTCAACGCTTTGAGTCAAGGCCAAACGTGGGCCAAACAAAACTGCAGACTTGGGCCATAATTGGGCCGAACATTTCGACCTACCTGGTGATGGAAGATTAGACATTTTCACAGTTTTACACTCAGGAATATTTTTCTGACATTTATCCACAAGTTTTTTAAAGATAGAGATCCTTACTTCTGAGGGGGCTCTGCCTCTCTAAGGTGCTCTTTTTTACCTAATCATGTTACTGACCTGTTGATAATATATCTGATTAGCTATAACATGTTCCTCCAGATGTTTCTGTTTAAAACCATTTACTTTTCCAGACTTTACACAAATGTGTTGCTGCCATCAAATTCAAGATGAGCTGATAATTTCCATGAAATGGTAAAGTTTCTATCTTTTATGGTGGATAAAATGTTGGTTTGATATCTGCAGCTCATTGTACCACACTGTGAAACATCAGTGGTTCCACATAACGGAAATAATAAGATGTAACAAGCTTCTCATAGTTAATGGAACCTTCAGGTCTGCTGTCGGCCACAGAATCCGACCACATGGCTGCAATAGCTTGAACTACAACTACTCTTCCATAAAGTACATTTACATCAAAGCCAACCACATGAAAAGCAGGCAGAGGATGGTTTCAGGTTGTTGATGATGATGATAAAGGTTGTTTGAGGACAGTAGGGGAAACCCCATGATTACCCCAAGTAGTTTCTGTCATTCCTCTTTTTTAAAAAAAAAAATCTTCTTTTAAAGCTAAAAATGGCCTTTCACTTCTTTTTGTTTCTTCTTTCATACATAAAATTATCTGTTGTGGCTTTAGCTTTGAGAATTTACGTGTGGGATTAATAAACTCTTTTTCATTTCATTTTCACACCTGATGTCAGAGCTCTAAACACGTCCCATAAAATGCATATAAAGAACCTGACTCATCTGTTTTCCTGTGTTTTAATCTTATTCATAAAGGTGCATAAATATAAATCTTAGTCATGTCATATATTCTTATGAACCTGCTTGTAAAATGGAAAATATCTGTTGGCAGGAGCTGACGACCCCTCTCAGTGGAACCAGCTCTTCACCTTCAGATCATCTTCAAACTTTCCTTGCTGATAAACCTTCTAGCAGGTCTGGCTCGGGGGCCCTGATCCATCCCTTAGTCCTGCTGCTAGAGGCCGAGCTGCTGGGGGACGTCCCATGATGCACTGGGCTCCTCTCTGCTCTCCTGTCCATGTAGAAATATCTGACATGGTTTTGTTAATTGTGTTTTTCTTGTTCTTTCTCAGGAGGTATCCCTGGCTTAGAGTCATGCTGCTAGCTAATCCTCTTTCCTGTCCTCTCCATCCCCAACCGAGCTAGGCAGATGGACATCTGTCCTGGTTCTGGTTCTGGTGGAAGTTTTTCTCTCCACTGCTAGTTTTTAGATTCGACGGTCTTGTTTTCTTTCTTCCTGACAGATCACTGTTAATCTTGTTTCTATGAACTTAGATCCACTTTTTAAAAGTTCTTTTCTAACTTGTTGTGCAGCTCAGGATGGAGGATTGAATCAAAGAGGAGATTTGATTAGGTTTTAGGTTGATAGGTTTTGGGGAACAGCTAGGTGAAATGCTTGGTTACAATATCATTATTCATTCATTCTCTGAACCACTTGGTCCATTACGGGTCGCGGTGAGCTGGAGCCTATCCCAGCATTAACAGGTGAGAGGCAGGTACACCTGGACAGGTCACCAGTCCATCGCAGGGCCAACACACAGGGGACAAACAACTATTCACACACACACACACACTCCTAGGGAGAATTTAGAGTCATCAATTAACCTAACATGCATGTCTTTGGACGGTGGGAGGAAGCAGAAGTACCCGGAGAGAACCCATGCATACACGGGGAGAACATGCAAACTCCACACAGAAAGACCACCGCCCTCAAGGTTCGAACCTCCCCCCCAGCCGAGATTCGAACCGGCGGCCTTCTTGCTGTGAAGCTGCAGTGCCATCCACCACACCACCGTGCAGCCCGCACAGTATCATTAGTCATCCCAAAAAATGTAATTAAATCATATTTTACCATAAACATGTGTACAATAGCCAAACATTCCCATACAGAAGTAATGCTAGGCCACAAGTTAGTTATCTTCTTTCCAGACATTTGTAATCTGTGGCCATGACTTGAAAATGTGTGGCCATGTTATATCATCTCGTGGCCATGGGTTAACTTTTTCACTTGCTGTCAGTAGAAGGGCGACATGATGAACCTGTAAAAGGATTTACTGGACTTTGGTCAATTGTTGCTCTATAAATTAAGCTGCATTGAAAACTGAATAATGGGGAAATATTTATTCAGCTTTCACTCATTTGTCAATAAATACTGTTTTACTAATTTGATCTGGTTTTTTTGTTTGTTTGTTTGTTTGTTTTGTTTTTTGTTTTTTTTCTATCAACAGGAAAGGGAAAAAGTTTACAAGCTCTTTTGTTAATAAATAAAACCCACATCATATATCAGGAATACATTTTACATTCACAGTGACCCTGCTGACCTCAAGTAATAGAAATGAAAGCTCCAAATATTACACGTGTTTAACAAAGTCACAAGCACCAGGAGCCACATGAATCTGAGCTAATATGATGTGGTTTTTATGGGGAACAAAAGGAAACACCGGGATTGTGCAACTGAGGCTGAACCATGAGGCCACACCGGAGTCCTGTTTCATTTTCAGCTTTCTACCTGTCAGGGCGAAGCCAGCAGGGGCTCAGAGGGGGCATCCTCTCTGTAGTACTGTAGAGGTAGATGAAACCAAATAGAACGAAACTTGATATGAAAGTGGTGGTTTCCTGTCTCCTTTTCTGAAGTAAACCACTGAGCTGCGTCTTCATGCTTGTTCCTTTGCTACAACACTAGTACATTTTCCACATGGTTGGGTTTTTTTTTTTATTATTTCAGGGGTTCCAGCCACAGCTACAGGATTCCTACTCTGCTGGATGTAGGTGTATGAGAGTGTTGAACGGGCGATGTTGTCATTTGTAAACTTTAGAGCAGAAACTTGTGGGGTTGGTGTTAAAGTAGGAAATGACCAGGTGCAGAACAAGCCAGCGATGGGATGCCGGAATCTGTCCTATTTGACTAGGGATGGGCGTGTTGCTTCTCTGGAGTCAAAACTTTGATATCGGCCAGTCAAAATATCGGATTTAAAACTTTTTGGGGGTATGGAGATACCACTCTGCTGATATGTGCTGAGAGTTGAGAGTTTTAGGCCAAAAAAGCGTGCGAAGCCCAGCAACAGTGTGTTCCTTCTGAGTCACATGGTAGCCTCAGACACGTCAGAATCAGGCGTAATTTATGAATCCCAGACCGGGAATCTTCAGCCTGATGCTGTGATATCCTGATGATGCTGCTGTTAGTGATGACGAGGTTTCCCTTTGATATTTTTGTGGTTGAATACAGGTTATTGCACATTATGTTTTATTATATTTATCATATTACTATTACATTTTTTATATTTTCCATTTAACAAATGTGAATAATCTTATATTGATCTGTAGTTTAATTATGTTATCCTTTCAAAAAGATTTTTTTTTCTTATTTTTGTTTAATTTACTCATCAGTATAATTTATTAATGTTTTTAAAGCACGTTTTTGAGTTTATTTATATTTCATACTGCCTTTGCAATGGAGTTATTAATGTACACTGTACAATCGTGGTTTTTCTTAAAGTGCCAAGAAGTATTAATATCGATAGTGATGAAAAAGTACCATAAACTAATTTTGATATTGCCAAACATCATGTCTTCATGTGCACTAGTAGTACATGCGAAGCTCTGGTGCTGTACAGATCTGAATCGGGATGTTTATTCACGAAACAGCTTCTTCTTCACCTGTTTTTATACGTATATATGTACACATACATGATAAAATAGGGTAAATAGAACGTATTTTAATATTTTAATTTCACATTTAATTTTAGTTTATGAGACAAAAAAATCAACAATAAATGTTCATTATCAACTTATTTGCTGCCAAAATAAGTCAGACGTGGTGGTGGGTGTGCTGCATGACGCCACCTTTCAAACAGACTAAACCATCCCAACAACAAAAGCAAACAAATGTATAAACGTAAACGTAACACAGGAAGTAAAGCACATAACTCAGACTTATGTCTTCACAATCAAAAAAGGTTAAATTCCTGCTGAACATATTTCCCATGAGTCTCTGTGGTCTTTGAACCGTCTGACTGTCGAGTTGATCTAAATTAATAAATTAACTTTGGTAAACTTTATTTAATCATTTGTTACAAATGGAATCAGTTCATTTCAGCTGATTTTACAATTCTCTTGGTTTCAAGTTAACTGAATCAACAAAAGGACCCAAAGACTTATGTGTGACTCTTGTGGGAAAATGGTTTTGCTTCAATTACAAGCGAATATTCTTTTTATCTCTACACTGCTGTGTAGAGATGTCTGTATATTTTCAGACAGAGCTGATAAATGAAAATGATATTAAACTGTTCATGTTGACAGTGTGGTGTTTTGTTTGGAGGGACGTTCCTGCGGGGCCAGGCTGAAGAATACCTTTGTTTGCAGTGACACCATGTGGACATGTTAAACCACTGAAACATCAGCGCTTGTTCTAAAATTGAGCAGCAGGCAACAGAGACGTTATTAACATGTGGGAACAGCTGATTTAGCTTTCCAAAGCCCAAATAATGCACTGTTAGATTAATTAAATGTGTCATTAATGAAATAAAGCTAAGGATCTGTCTGGATCTCACCACAGAGATGGCCAAAAAATGTGCAGGATTTCAAGACATAAGGAGTAAACTGAAGGATGCAGGGGTAAGGCGTGGCATAATTCATCCATAATTACATTCAAATGGGAGTCTAAAAAGTTCACAGAGCACAGTGAGGCAGAAGTGTTTGCTAAGTGTGTATGATCAGTGCTGGATTGAACGTATGTGGCTACGATAAACAATAAGGAGAAGTGATAGCAGATAAACTGGACTATACAACACTGAGCTTAAAGTAACTTAACTAGCTGTAGGCAGGCAAGGTAAAAAGAAGTTTCACTTTGGATAAGCCTGTTACCATAAGTCTATGTTCTTGAATTTAAGACCACATAGCCACCATTCTGTTTAGGAGATGTTAACTGGTCATAAGCAGGTGTAGCTCCATCGATGTATTTTTTATTTCATCACAATGTTGAAGATATTATTGTGTATTAGTATGTGTATGTCTGTGATGTGTTCATGGTTGTCTGTTATATGTATACTAATGATAGCTGCAGGTAATATCATAAGCAAAAGTATGGTGATGGTTAAGTGTCAGATGGTGAAAAATATTTTTGAGGCACAAAGCAAGGGCTTTAAAATCACAAATATGAATATTTATAGTTTAAGGAATAAAATAAATGATACCTCAGAAAAATTGCAGAATCATAATGTGCAGATATTAACCATATAAAACACACTTAGATTCAACTATTAATAGTCCTGAGTCGAACACAGATGTTCTCATTTTTATAGGCACGGCAGAAACTTGCTATAGGGGGAACATAGGCATGTTCTGTTCAAAACAATATTCCAGTTAAAGTTAGAAGAGATCTTGCTGTTCCAGGAGTTGAATTTATAGGCTCCAGCTACAGTTTCCATGTGTAAGGCCTGTTCTTGTTGGATGATGTTATAGACCACTGAATGCCAACTTAATGTATTCAGCAACTCTTATTGATTTAATTTTTACTACTACTTCATCAATGACACGTTTAAGTAGTTATTGGTCAGTTTATTATTATTATTATTAGTATTAATAATAATTATTATTATTATTAATTAACATATATTATAATATAATGAATTGTTGTTATTATTATTAATAATAATAATAACAATAGTAATAATAATAATACATTTTATTTATAGGCGCATTTCTTGACACGCGCGGCTACCGTACCGATACAAACAAGGTACAAAATACAACATTTATCGTTGAATGTGTTTATTTTCCTAATTATACTAATGAGACATTTAATTCATTATTCCAGCTGTTTTTGGATTTCTTTGTGGCACTTCTCGCTCTTCATACCTTCCAGTCCAGTAGATGGTGGTAAATTCGTCTTTAAGCTGGTTTGTTAACCATAACAGAAGAAGTGACTCCGCACACAATGGAGCATCAGTGTAAATAACAGGCTCCCATTAATAAACTTAAAACTGGGCATTATATGGACGTTATCTCTCTGTGTTAGTGCAATGTGGAGGTCTGTAGTGTCCGGACTCCACCTGTTAGCTAACAGTTTGTAGCACTGAGGGGTTAGCCTGCTAGCTCAGGTAGCAGAACCGTTAGTCCGTTAGCTAAACACCGGCTGAGTCGGACCGGTTCGGTTTCTCCGCCTTATTTTCTGGCAGCCCTATCTGAACTATGGAGTTTCCTTTTGATATTAATCAGTTATTTACTGAGAGAATCTCCGTCTTGGACCAGAACCTTGTAGCAGGTTGGAAATCAGCTGTAAGGTGAGTTAAAGGATGCCGGTTTTACTGTTATTAGCATATTACATCTCACTAACATCCAGAATAAATCCAGCCAGCAGTTGATCGGATTCTCAAACTCAAACATCTCATTATTCAACACTGTGATGTCAGGATCAGACTGTTCCTGAGGAAAGACCTGCCGCTGAGTGCCATTTTAGTCCAGAGAGGAGTCTACAGAAAGCAGGACTCCCTCTACATCAACTGAACACACACACACATTGTTCTCTAGGGGCGTGAACGCAATGATTTCCAAATCTCATCATCCCATATTTTATTTCCAAAAGAAGATAAACGTACGAGATGTTAAAACTGAACATGTGAGCTGATGGCTGCAACGCATCTGTAAAAAAAAAAAAAAAAGAAGAAGAAAAGAAAAGTTCCAGGGTAACGTTCAGCACGGTGGAAAAAGTAGTTCCAGGATGATGTTCAGCATGGTGGAAAAAGTAGTTCCAGGATGATGTTCAGCATGGTGGAAAAAGTAGTTCCAGGATGATGTTCAGCACGGTGGAAAAAGTAGTTCCAGGATGATGTTCAGCACGGTGGAAAAAGTAGTTCCAGGGTGATGTTCAGCACGGTGGAAAAAGTAGTTCCAGGGTGGTGTTCAGCACGGTGGAAAAAGTAGTTCCAGGGTGAGGTTCAGCACGGTGGAAAAAGTAGTTCCAGGGTGATGTTCAGCACGGTGGAAAAAGTAGTTCCAGGGTGATGTTCAGCACGGTGGAAAAAGTAGTTCCAGGGTGGTGTTCAGCACGGTGGAAAAAGTAGTTCCAGGGTGATGTTCAGCACGGTGGAAAAAGTAGTTCCAGGGTGATGTTCAGCATGGTGTAAAAAGTAGTTCCAGGGTGATGTTCAGCATGGTGGAAAAAGTAGTTCCAGGGTGGTGTTCAGCACGGTAGAAAAAGTAGTTCCAGGGTGATGTTCAGCACGGTGTAAAAAGTAGTTCCAGGGTGGTGTTCAGCACGGTGTAAAAAGTAGTTCCAGGGTGGTGTTCAGCATGGTGTAAAAAGTAGTTCCAGGGTGATGTTCAGCATGGTGTAAAAAGTAGTTCCAGGGTGATGTTCAGCACGGTGTATCATCTCTTCTTCTAACATGTCTGGAAACATCTGGGAAGTGAGGAGACCAGTTGCTGGAGTTTTAGGAGAGGAATGTTGTCCCATTCTGGTCTGATGCAGGATTCTAGCTGCTCTACAGTCCTGGACCTCGGTTGCTGGATTCCTGCTTCCATGATGCTCCAGATGTTGTGTACTGGTGAAAGGTCTGGACTGCAGGCAGGCCAGTTCAGCATCCGGACTCTTCTCCTGTGAAGCCATGCTGCTGTGATGGATGCAGGATGTGGTTCAGCATCGTCTTGCTGAAATCTACAAGGTCTTCCCTGAAAGAGACGTTGTCTGGATGGAGCAGATGTTGCTCTAAAACCTCCATGTACTTTTCAGCATTGATGGAGCTTCACAGATGTGGAAGCTGCCCACACCATAGACACTAATGCAGCCCCATCCCATCAGAGATGCAGCTTTTCACCTGTCCACTGATAACAAGCTGGATGCTCCCTCTCCTCTTTAGTCTGCAGGACACGCCGTTCATGCAGAACTGTGTTCACTGCGATTTCTGGAAGTCTTCCTGAGTCCATGTAGTGGTTTCCAGTAGAGAATTGTGTCTAGTTTTAATACAGTGCTGCCTGAGGACCCCAAGATCAACATCATCCAGTCTTGTCCCATGCACACAGAGATTCCTTCTGTAGAATATTTGGATACTATTATACACTGTACATGGTGGGATCTACAAAGTCTTTACAAATTTATGTTGAGGAACATTTTTCTGGAATTGTTCCACAATTTCTAGGCCAACTTTGTCTCAGATTACATCTAAGAGACTCTGCCTCTCTGAAATGCTCCTTTTATACCCAGTCATGTTTCTGACCTGTTTCCACTTAACCTGATTAGTTGTCAAATGCTTCTCCAGTTGTCTTTTATTTGTACCAATTACTTTTCCAGCCTTTTTTCCCCTTGCTGCCATCAGATTCACTATCAGCTCATATTTTCCATTAAATGGTGAAAGTCTCAGTTTAAACATCTGATATGTTGTTAATGTTCTATGTTGTGTTTGAGAAATTTTTCCTAAACTTTCTAAATAAGAAGTGGGATTGTGTTGTGAATATTTTTGTTTTGTTTGTTTTGCTTTGTTTTTACCCATTGTCCTGTTGTAAAACACTGCAGCAGGGGTATCTGGAATAAATCAGTAAATAAAGAAATGATGTCGTCTATGGTCCATTGCTCTAATTAACTCTGTTATCCACTGCTCCCCGGATCCTGTTTGGTTCCGCTGTTCTGGATTTCAGGTCAGATCTTCAGGACCACGTAGCCACAGTTGTTGATGAACTTGGACGAGCTTCTGCAAAGGTGAGTGCGTTGATTTGTTCAGGACATTTATCCCTGATCACTTAGAGCCAGCAGTACCAGAGACAACAGATCTGCTCTGTGGCTAGTCGCTGTAGTTCTCTCCACTTTTTTTTTTATAATCTATACAAAGAATAAAGACAAATCTACATATAAAATGTAATGTTGATAATAATAGCTGACAGTCGACAGTTGTGAGCAGTAAACCAGAAAAATAAACATGTTACATCATATTTATTTAGCTTGATGTGTGTGTCGTCATCATGTTTTAGGATAGAAGGGTGCCAACAGCAGCAGCATGTAACAACCTCTCAGGGCTCGAAATACCACGTGCATGTGCACCTAAAATTGGAGTGGTGCACCTAATCTTCCACCATACATGTACCCTTGCAAGTATGAAGAAATACGGTAACTTATAGTAAAGCCAACTTAGCACCTTTGTTGCTATATTTAGTGAGTATTCAGACCCCTCCAATGATTTAAAAAAAAGAAAGGAAACAGACCGGAGCCGGAGTGGACCCCAACCACTACAGCACCACTGGTACGCAACTATTCCTGGAGCTTGATCATTTGACACGCTATAAAAGCACTCACTGGAGGCTGGTGTAGTCTTGAAATAAGTGCGCTAGCCATGTAACCATGAAACACACACTTTGGTAGGAGTGCTTATTTCAACACAACACCGGGCCTCTCGCAGTAGGAACACTTTTCTTGGAAAGCAGTGAGGAGGAACATTTGGTGGGGCCAGTTTGTTCAGGTTTAACTGGTGATGATCTCGTGTTCTAGGCTCAGCAGCTCTCAACTCCCATAACCAGTGCTTCCAAACTGCAGTCCCAGAAACATCAGCTATACCTGCTGAAGGATGGAGAGAGCAGCAGGTACATCTCAGGCTTCTCTCATGACACACAAACATCTTCCACTGAGTCCGGTGACTCCCGTTTCTTCTTGTGTCTTTTACAGAGGGCGTGGTGTAGCTGTGGGATTCCTTAAGGTCGGATACAAGAAGTTATTTCTGCTGGTGAGTCTGTTGTTTCCTTCACTCCTCTTCTCATTCATCTTCCGCGTGTTTGCATGACTGTGTGGACGACTTTCCTTCCAGGACCGACATGGAGTTCACATTGAGGCGGAGCCACTGTGTGTGTTGGACTTCTACGTTTCAGAAAACCTGCAGCGACATGGCTACGGGCTGGAGCTGTTTAAGTTTATGCTTCAGGTGAAGCTTGTTTTCCTTTGATGAAACCTAGAGTCAACTGGGAGTCTCCACGGGTAAACCTGGAACTGTAAACCTGTTTCAGGTGACTGTAAACCTGGAACTGTAAACCTATTCCAGTTTCCTCTAGGACCTTGCAACTCTTCCTAGAGTGCAGGAAAAACGTTCGTTAACTTAAAAATTAGTTAGTTTAAACCGGTCAGTCCACTAGCCTCAAACAGTTGTTTCTGATCTGTGCACACCTTCATTCACCTGCATGTGTGATAATCAGGTCTGTGTGGGAGCAGTAACACATTTCTTCTGCAGCTAAATCAGGCAAACACACAGAAGTACTGCTGGAATGTTCTGCCACACTTCCTATGTATAACAAAAATAAACTGACAAGTGGAGTGATTTGTTGCCTTGGAAACAGAGACTTATCACATCCATCCAGACATTTGACATGTGCGCTGTCATCAATGTCACTTTTTTCTTTCCTGACTCTAGCACAAGAACGTGGATCCGGTTCTGATGGCGTATGACAGACCCTCACCTAAATTCCTCTCCTTCCTGGCGAAGCATTACTGCCTGACCCAAAGCGTTCCTCAGGTACCATCTCACCATCACCGCATCCATATGAGCGGTTCTGTTCATCTGTTCTGGTTGTTCCTTCTCATGAGAACACAAACTGATGTGGATCTTTTTCCCATGTGACTTTCTGACTAGTTGACCAGTTTATATTTAGACACCACTTTTACTTCCATTCTGGGCATTTCAAAGGGTTGTCTCATGAATATTCATAAAGTGTATCCGGCATGGTAGTAATAAGATAATTTCACCTGAAGTCACACATGAAGTCGAGGAAACATGATCAACCCTAAACATTAACGCAGCACCATAAAACTGAGAACAGTCCAACTGAGTCCAACTACTTGTAGTCCAAAAATAATCCAATTAGTTCAATTTCTAATAACTGTTTTCATAAAAACTAGTTTTTAAAATTATTACCAAGCTAAGGACACCAAAGGATTGCATTAAATCTTCTTTATGATTCAACCCTCCATTATGAGCTGCACGAGGAGACAGTAGTGAGGAAAACCATCAGAACCAGGAAGGAAAACCTCCATCAGATCCAGAACCAGGGAGGAGAACGTCCATCAGAACCAGAACCAGGGAGGAAAATCTCCATCAGAACCAGAACCAGGAAGGAAAACCTCCATCAGAACCAGGGAGGGGAACTTCCATCAGAACCAGAACCAGGGAGGAAAACCTCCATCAGCACCAGAACCAAGGAGGAAAACTTCCATCAAAACCAGAACCAGGGAGGAAAACCTCCATCACAACCAGAACCAGGGAGGAGAACTTTCATCAGAACCAAGGAGGAGAACTTCCATCAAAACCAGAACCAGGGAGGAAAATCTCCATCAAAACCAGAACCAGGGAGGAGAACTTTCATCAGAACCAGAACCAAGGAGGAGAACTTCTATCAAAACCAGAACCAGAACCAGGGAGGAAAACTTTCATCAGAACCAGAACCAGGGAGGAGAACTTCCATCAGAACCAGATCCAAGGAGGAGAACTTCCATCAGAACCAGAACCAAGGAGGAGAACTTCCATCAGAACCAGATCCAAGGAGGAGAACTTCCATCAGAACCAGAACCAGGGAGGAGAACTTCCATCAGAACCAGAACAAGGGAGGAGAACTTCCATCAGAGCCAGAACCAGGGAGGAGAACTTCCATCAGAACCAGATCCAAGGAGAAGAACGTCCATCAAAACCAGAACCAGGGAGGAGAACTTCCATCAAAACCACAACCAGAGAGGAAAACCTCTATCAGAACCAGAACCAGGGAGGAAAACCTCCATCCGAACCAGAATCAGGAAGGAAAATCTCCATCAGATCCAGAACCAGGGAGGAGAACGTCCATCAGAACCAGAACCAGGGAGGAAAATCTCCATCAGAACCAGAACCAGGAAGGAAAACCTCCATCAGAACCAGGGAGGGGAACTTCCATCAGAACCAGAACCAGGGAGGAAAACCTCCATCAGCACCAGAACCAAGGAGGAAAACTTCCATCAAAACCAGAACCAGGGAGGAAAACCTCCATCACAACCAGAACCAGGGAGGAGAACTTTCATCAGAACCAAGGAGGAGAACTTCCATCAAAACCAGAACCAGGGAGGAAAATCTCCATCAAAACCAGAACCAGGGAGGAGAACTTTCATCAGAACCAGAACCAAGGAGGAGAACTTCTATCAAAACCAGAACCAGAACCAGGGAGGAAAACTTTCATCAGAACCAGAACCAGGGAGGAGAACTTCCATCAGAACCAGATCCAAGGAGGAGAACTTCCATCAGAACCAGAACCAAGGAGGAGAACTTCCATCAGAACCAGATCCAAGGAGGAGAACTTCCATCAGAACCAGAACCAGGGAGGAGAACTTCCATCAGAACCAGAACAAGGGAGGAGAACTTCCATCAGAGCCAGAACCAGGGAGGAGAACTTTCATCAGAACCAGATCCAAGGAGAAGAACGTCCATCAAAACCAGAACCAGGGAGGAGAACTTCCATCAAAACCACAACCAGAGAGGAAAACCTCTATCAGAACCAGAACCAGGGAGGAAAACCTCCATCCGAACCAGAATCAGGAAGGAAAATCTCCATCAGATCCAGAACCAGGGAGGAGAACGTCCATCAGAACCAGAACCAGGGAGGAAAATCTCCATCAGAACCAGAACCAGGAAGGAAAACCTCCATCAGAACCAGGGAGGGGAACTTCCATCAGAACCAGAACCAGGGAGGAAAACCTCCATCAGCACCAGAACCAAGGAGGAAAACTTCCATCAAAACCAGAACCAGGGAGGAAAACCTCCATCACAACCAGAACCAGGGAGGAGAACTTTCATCAGAACCAAGGAGGAGAACTTCCATCAAAACCAGAACCAGGGAGGAAAATCTCCATCAAAACCAGAACCAGGGAGGAGAACTTTCATCAGAACCAGAACCAAGGAGGAGAACTTCTATCAAAACCAGAACCAGAACCAGGGAGGAAAACTTTCATCAGAACCAGAACCAGGGAGGAGAACTTCCATCAGAACCAGATCCAAGGAGGAGAACTTCCATCAGAACCAAAACCAAGGAGGATAACTTCCATCAGAACCAGATCCAAGGAGGAGAACTTCCATCAGAACCAGAACCAGGGAGGAGAACTTCCATCAGAACCAGAACAAGGGAGGAGACCTTCCATCAGAGCCAGAACCAGGGAGGAGAACTTCCATCAGAACCAGATCCAAGGAGGAGAACGTCCATCAAAACCAGAACCAGGGAGGAGAACTTCCATCAGAACCAGATCCAAGGAGGAGAACTTCCATCAGAACCAGAACCAGGGAGGAGAACTTCCATCAGAACCAGAACCAAGGAGGAGAGATGTTCACCTGATCAGCTGACCGTCCTCTGCTTTATGAGGTCATGAGACTGCAGCAGTTTAAACTAATCTTGACAGCTGATAGACCCATGTTTCTGGTTCTGACTTGTATTGCCATCTTAGTGTCAGAACCGGGCACTTTCAGACATGATGCCATCTTTTCTGGAAAGGCAGACATTGGGAACAGATCTATAACTGCAGCTCCTTACCTGTGAACATGACGTATCCATGGAGATCATCAGCTGGGAAGAAAGCCAGAGAAGCCCTTCACAGTGGGTAAATATGTTGTGGGAAGCCATTGGTCGACCAGGTGAACTTTCTGAGATCACCAAAGAGACGACTATCTGTACTGTTATTATAACCATTTCTGGTTAACTTTTAACCCTAAAAACTCAATTTTCCCATTTTTGATCCACCTGTTTTTTGGGGGTTTTTTGGTTTTATGTAAAAATGTTCAACCCTTTTAATCCCAGTTAATTGTTATTTTGTTAATCAAATTATGAAGCTTAAATGATTTAAAATGAATGTTTTAATAGATATAGCAGCATAAAGGCCATTCAACACAACTAAACAGAATTTCGTAGTAATAACACAGATTAACAGTGACCAAGCCTTTTCTCATCTGCACATCATTGTCTCAGGCTTGGCTGTCAGGATAGATCTGTATACATGTGTGTGTACACTGTGTGCAGAATTATTAGGCAAATGAGTATTTTGATCACATCATCCTCTTTATGCATGTTGTTCTACTCCAACCGGTACAGGCTTGAAAGCCTACTACCAATTAAGCATATCAGGTGATGTGCATCTCTGTAATGAGAAGGGGTGTGGTGTAATGACATCAACACCCTGTATCAGGTGTGCATAATTATTAGGCAACTTCCATTATTTTGGCAAAATGGGTCAGAAGAGAGATTTGACGGACTCTGAAAAGTCAAAAATAGTGAGATGTCTTGCAGAGGGATGCAGCACTCTTAAAATTGCCAAGCTTTGAGGCGTGATCATCGAACAATCAAGCGTTTCATTCAAAATAGTCAACATGGTCGCAAGAAGCGTGTTGAAAAAACAAGGCGCAAAATAACTGCCCATGAACTGAGGAAAATCAAGCGTGAAGCTGCCAAGATGCCATTGGCCACCAGTTTTGCCATATTTCAGAGCTGCAACATCACTGGAGTGCCAAGAAGCACAAGGTGTGCAATACTCAGGGACATGGCCAAGGTAAGGAAGGCTGAAAAACGACCACCACTGAACAAGACACACAAGATAAAATGTCAAGACTGGGCCAAGAAATATCATAAGACTGATTTTTCTAAGGTTTTATGGACTGATGAAATGAGAGTGAGTCTTGGTGGGCCAGATGGATGGGCCCGTGGCTGGATCAGTACAGGGCAGAGAGCTCCACTCCGACTCAGACGCCAGCAAGGTGGAGGTGGGATACTGGTATGGGCTGGTATCATCAAAGATGAGCTTGTGGGACCTTTTCGGGTTGAAGATGAAGTCAAGCTCAACTCCCAGTCCTACTGCCAGTTTCTGGAAGACACCTTCTTCAAGCAGTGGTACAGGAAGAAGTCAGCATCGTTCACGAAGAACATGATTTTCATGCAGGACAATGCTCCATCACACGCATCCAAGTACTCCACTGGGTGGCTGGCCAGAAAAGGTCTAAAAGAAGAAAAAATAATGACATGGCCTCCTTGTTCACCTGATCTTAACCCCATAGAGAACCTGTGGTCCCTCATCAAATGTGAGATCTACAGGGAGGGAAAACAGTACACCTCTCTGAACAGGGTCTGGGAGGCTGTGGTTGCTGCTGCACGCAATGTTGATCGTGAACAGATCAAGACACTGACAGAATCTATGGATGGCAGGCTTTTGAGTGTCCTCGCAAAGAAAGGTGGTTATATTGGTCACTGATTTGTTTTGTTTTGTTTTTGAATGCCAGAAATGTATATTTGTAAATTTTGAGTTGTTATATTGGTTTCCCTGGTGAAAATAAATAAGTGAAATGGGTATAAATTTGGTTTTTGTTAAGTTGCCTAATAATTATGCACAGTAATAGTCACCTGCACACACAGATATCCTCCTAAGATACTAAAACTAAAAAGCCCCACTCCAACTTCCAAACATATTCAGCTTTGATATTTATGAGTCTTTTGTGTTCATTGCGAACATAGTTGTTGTTCTATAATAAAATTAATCCTCAAAAATACAACTTGCCTAATAATTCTGCACACCCTGTGTATATATATATATATATATATATAAATATATATATATATATATATATGTATATATATATATATATATATATATATATATATATATATATATATATATAAGCTATTTATATAAGCTATATAAATGAGCTGTTATTTGTGTAATATGTGTTTCATATTCCTCCTCCTCCTTGACCCGCCACCTTATCGTGGTGGAGGAGTTTGTGCATCCTGGCGATCCTAGCGGCTATGTTGTCGGGGGCTCATGCCCCTGGTAGGGTCACCCGTGGTAAACAGGTGTCTAGGGGACGGACCAGACGAAGTGCGGCTCAAATCACCCCTATGATGATGAGAAAGCAAGGACCAAGGTTTCCCTTGCCTGGACGCGAGGCCCCCCTCTGGAGCCAGGCCTGGAGGTGGGGCACAGAGGCGAGCGCCTGGTGGCCAGGCCTTTGCCCATGGGGCCCGGTCGGGCTCAGCCCGAAAGGGTGACATGGGCCTCCCCTCCCGTGGGCTCACCACCTGCAGGAGGGGCCATAGGTGGGTTGCGTGCATTGTGAGCTGGGTGGCTGCCAGAGGCAGGGACCCTGGCAACCTGATCCTCGGCTGCAAAAGCTAGCTATAGGGACGTGAAATGTCACCTCTCTGGCGGGGAAGGAGCCTGAGCTGGTGCGAGAGGTTGAACGGTTCCGGCTAGATATAGTTGGACTCACTTCGACGTACGGCTTGAGCTCAGGAACAACTGTCCTTGAGAGGGGTTGGACCTTCCGCCATTTTGGAGTTGCTCCCGGTGAGAGGTGCCGAGCAGGTGCGGGCATGCTCATTGCCCCCCAACTTGGCGCCTATATGTTGGGGTTTACCCCAGTGGATGAAAGGGTAGCCTTCCTCCGCCTTCGGGTGGGGGGACGGGTCCCCACTGTTGTTTGTGCTTATACACCAAATAGCAGTTCAGAGTACCCACCATTTTTGGAGTCCTTGGAGAGGGTGTTGGCGCACTCCTTCCAGGGACTCCCTCGTTTTGCTAGGGGACTTCAGTGCTCACGTGGGCAATGACAGCGAGACCTGGAGGGACTTGATGGAGCCTCCCTGATCTAAATCTGAGTGGTGTTTTGTTGTTGGACTTCTGTGCTCATCATGGACTGTCCATAACGAACACCCCGGTGAACAAAAGGGTAGCTTCATGAACGAACTCACATTTGTCACTTGGAATGTGCGTGGAGCTGGCACAGGGGAAAAGAGGTTAAACATTTTCAATCGTTTGCAAGAAATGAAAGCAGATATAATATTACTCCAAGAGACTCATTTATCAAACTCAACAATAGATCTTCTCTCAACAACCCAGTTTCCACACGTGTATTCAGCTTGTTATAATTCTAGGCAGAGAGGAGTAGCAACTCTTATTAATAGAAGGTTAAATTTTGATATAGATAATACAATCATAGATCCAGAAGGCAGATTTATAATAGTTACATTATCTATTAAGAATGTTAAGTTATGTATCGCAAATATATATGGTCCAAATGTAGATGATCCTCCTTCTTTCACTCCCTCTTCGCCTCTATGGTCACTCAGATAACACACTAATTGTAGGAGGTGATTTTAACATTATATTGGAGAAAAAAAGTACCACAGGAGCTCATCAAGTCTGGAAATCCTCAGAAACTGTAAAACAGTACATGAAGGATTTTGGTCTCTGTGATGCTTGGCGCTCTCACCATCCCACACTAAGAGAATACACCTTCTTCTCTTCAGTTCACCATTCCTATTCTAGATTAGATTATTTCTTAACTAGCAGCTCGCTGATGAATGACATGTCAGAAATCAAAATCCATCCTATTAGCAATAGTGATTACGCACCAGTATCATTCACTCTGAGAAGTAAGAGCAATAAACCAGCAACTAGAAACTGGAGATTTAATACGTCATTACTTAAAGATCCTGAGTTTATCAGCTACTTCAAAAGAGAATGGTCCTTATATCTAGAAAATAACGACTTGCCAGAAACTTCAGCAAGTGTTCTTTGGGAAGCAGGAAAAGCAGTAATGAGAGGGAAAATTATTTCCTTTTCTTCTCATAAGAAAAAGAAGGAAACTTTGAGAATTTCAGAGTTAGAACTCAAAATTAAATCCTTAGAGGAGCTTACCATGTCTCCCTAGAAGAACACATACTAAATGCTATAAGGAAAGCTAAACTTGAACTTAATGAAATAATAGATAAAAAGACGCTATTCTTGGTGCAAAGACTTCGCTTGGAGAATTTTGAGCATGGCAACAAATCCGGAAGGTTCTTGGCTAATCAGTTCAAAACAAATAAGGAGAAAACAACCATCTACTCTGTCAGAGATCCAGAAGGAAACATCAGCCACGACCCTGACAAGATAAATAACACTTTCAAAGAATTCTATAAAACATTATATACATCACAACTAACTACAACAGATGACAATATTGATAAATTTCTTAGTAACATTAATCTTCCACAATTAAAACATGAAGATAAAATGGTCTTGGATTCCCCCCTTTCAGTCGGCGAACTCCATGAAGCTCTCCAGCATATGCCCAACAATAAAGCCCCAGGTCCTGATGGTTACCCAGCAGAATTCTACAAAGAATTCTGGACAACGTTGGCACCCACTTTCTACAATATGATATTAGAAATAAAGGAAAAACAAAAAATACCTTCAAATATGAACCTAGCCAATATTACTCTACTAATAAAACCAGGTAAGGACCCGACACTTCCATCCAGTTACCGTCCAATTTCATTAATAAATGTAGATCTCAAAATAATTAGCAAAGCTTTGGCCAGAAGAATAGAAAAAATAACCCCTCTAATAATACATCCTGACCAAACAGGCTTTATTAAAGGTAGACATTCCTCTACTAACATGCGTAGATTAATTAACATCATAGATTATTCTACTCTGCATAATCTGGAATCCACAGTAATTTCTTTAGACGCAGAAAAAGCATTTGACCGAGTAAACTGGAAATTTTTATTTGCAACGTTAAACAAATTTGGGTTTGGGTCATCTTACATAGATTGGATAAAAATATTATATAACAACCCAAATGCATGTGTGAAGACCAATGATCAAACCTCTCCAAGCTTCTGTTTGCAGAGAGGCACCAGACAGGGCTGCCCGCTTTCTCCATCACTCTTTGCTATTTTTATTGAACCCCTAGCTGCTGCCATAAGACAAAATAAAGAGATTAAAGGAATCCATGCCAAAAAGATAGAACACAAGATAAGTCTTTATGCTGATGACGTATTACTTTTCCTCCAGAACTCACCAACATCTCTCCCCCAGACAATCACACTTATTAACACATTCTCATCAATATCTGAATACTCTATTAACTGGTCTAAGACTATTATTATGCCCATCAACTGTGACCTACAAAACATACCCAATACTACAATACAGTCTGGAAACATTAGATATCTAGGCATAAACATTTCCCCCAGGTTATCAGAACTAACAAAGCTAAATTATGTCCAGCTACTTAAAGCAATGGAGGATGATCTCTCACGGTGGAGGCGCTTACCCATATCACTCATGGGGAGGGTTGCCACAGTTAAAATGATGGTTCTATCTAAAGTAAACTACCTGTTTTCAATGATACCCACTAAACCATCCTCCAGTTGGTTTAAGTCACTGGACTCACATATATCTAAATTTTTATGGAAAAATAAGCCATCACGTATCAGTCTAAAAACTTTACAACAGACTAAAGATAGAGGCGGATTGGAGCTACCCGACTTTAATCATGTTTTCTTAGCTAACAAGCTGCAGTATGTCTCCAAATGGCTTAAACCTAGCAGTCTGGATGAAACATGGTTAGATGTAGAGCAAGCATTGTGTGAGGATGTGTTTATCTCTGATCTGCCATTCATCAGCTCAACCATCAAAACACATAAGTGTTTTAAAAGCATCAATATCAGTTCCTCCTTAGTGGCTTGGTGGGATTTTCTAAAAATAACCAAATCCTCACTTTTTCCATGTAAGTTTACACCCCTCTGGAACAACCCTGACATCCTGCAAAACAAAAAGCTTATCAATTTTACTCAATGGAAAAATAAAGGAATAAAACAGTATAATAGAAAATGGAAACTTCTTATCATTTAATATTCTCACTTCACAATATGGAATCAGTAGCAAAACATTTTTAGAATATCACCAGCTTAAAAATATTATATGTAAAAAATATACCATTAATCAATTAAACTTACAGCTACCTATTAGGGTGGCAGAATTCATGAATCTCAATGCCCCAAAGCTATTATCAAAAACATATAGACTATTATCTAAACTAGAAGACTCAATCTGTCTTCCAACTTCAAAATGGGAGGGTGACTTATCCAGTAACTTTAATAAAGATAAATGGTCACAAATATGTTTAAACACCTTTAAAATGACTAAAAATTCAAATATGCAACTAATACAATTCAAAATTCTGCATAGAACTCATTATACAGGACAAAGGATGTTCAGGATGGGTCTGTCACAATCAAACATCTGCACACACTGCAATGAAAACACACCAGATAACTACCTCCATGCCTTGTGGTCCTGCACACCTGTCCACAGGTTCTGGCTTCAGGTATGTGTGGACATGTCAACATGGTTTAAATGTAATATTCCTACAATCCCCGCACTATGTCTACTAGGTGACTTGGGTGACATTAATATGGCAATTAACTCTGCACACATGATACGCACAGCATTATGCATCGCAAAGAAAACTATCCTTGTAAACTGGAAAAACAAAAATAATCTGTGTATTCAGCAGTTTAGGAATCTCTTAGTTGACCACATCAGTAATGAGACAATGTCTGCCTCCTTAAAGAACTATTCGGCTGAATCTCATTCCTTCTGGTCCCCTGTGCTTAGTTCCATCACTTAGTGTAGGTGGAGGACTGTGACCTCGTTGCTATGGGGGTTTGAGAAAGGGCCAAGAGTGACTGGCGGTTGCGGGTTCTTTGTGGTTGCCCGTGATGCGGGACCGGGCTGCTCTGCGGTGGGGGTGGCTCTGAGTCTGGCCCCGTTGGGGGCTGTGGGGGCCAGCGGTTGGAGTCGCCTCGTGGCGGGGGGTGAGGCCACTGGTGGTGCCTGGGTTGGTGGGCGTCGGTCCTGAGCCGGGTGGCCGGGCTATTCTGGGGCGGGCTGAGCGGGGGTTCTGGGCTCTGGTGCCTGGGGGTGGTCCTCCTCCCTCCGGGGTGGTGGGCTCCGTATGTGCCTGGGGTCTGGGCCTGCCCAGATGTGCTGCCATGGTGTGGGTTGGTGCATGCCCTGGTGTCTGGTTGACACCCTGGGACCCAGGGTATGGCCCGGGGGCAGGGGGGGGTGTAGGGGTTTGAAGGAGGGCTGAGTGGGATTTGGGGGATTATAGGGGGAGGTGCTGGGGTGTGAGACAGGGATGCTTGTATGTTGTGTGTGTGTCTATACTTTGGATGTTTGTGTGAATGGGGGGGTATGTTTGTGTGCGTGCGTATGCATGTTTTAGGATGAGTGGGGGTGTGTCTGGGGAGTGAGAGTGGGAGGGTTGGATGCTGTGCGAGTGCTTATATTTTTTGGGTGGGGCTGAGAGGGCATATGTGAGTTATGAGTGTGCAAGGAAATAGGTGTGTGCATGTGTTTCTGTGTGTGGTTGGGGCGGGGTTAAGTGCACTTGTGGGGGGGGGCTTGGGCAGGCCTGGGGGTGGTGGGCCGTGGGTCTGCCGCTGTCCCCATCCTCTCATTCCCCGTTAGGGGTGTGGGAGGGTGGAACTTTCTGGGGTGGGTGGCGGCTCACTGGCTGCGGTCCCTGAATGGCCCGGTCGTGGGGGGCGGCCTCTCCTGGCCTGTCTTGCCCTGGGGGGCCTCCTGGGGAGCAGGGGTGCCTAATGCCACTAAAGGCTCATCATCCAGAGGGAAGTTTGCTTCTGTTTGCTCTGGACGTACATCCCCGGACCCCTCTTACTTCCCGCTCTCTCTGTCTCACACACACACACACGTAGGGAGTTGGGAGGCGTGGGGCCATGAGGGGTGGAACGGAGGAGACCATTCAGTGGTCTCCTTGGATGCACCCCGTGGCTGCTCGCCTCTCAGTTTTAATTGCACCAAGACACCAAAACACAAGAAACACAACTCACAAACAACACCTGGGGGGCATGGTATGTGGTGCATGGCGGGCGGGGCCACTTAGGTGGCCCGGCTCGCGGCTCATTGCAGTCACTGCCCCTCAATTTTAATTGCACACAACACACACTACATAAACAGTCAGGAGCGGGGAGGGAGAGGGTATTGGGGACCTCTTACGCCCCTGCTCCTCCTGTGTGTGGCTGGGGGGCGGGCGGGGGGGGGTTGCCCCGGGGCCGGGTCCCGGGATGGCTGCGCTGGTGGGCTGCTGGCTCTATGGGGGTTGGGGCCCGCTGTCCGCTGGTCCGCCTGGGGTGTCCCCCACGGGGCATGGTGGGAGGGTTGTGTGTGGCGTGATTGTGTGGTGGTGAGCGATTGTGGGTGCGGCACGGGGGAGGGTGTGAGTGTGGGGTTATATGGGGTGCAGGTTGAAGTAGATGGGGAGTGGGGGGAGGGGGCCGATAGCACCCTGGTTCCCGGGGTGTGCGGCTGGAACATCGGGGTGTGTGCTGGCCTACGCCGGGTGGCTGTCTGGGGGGGCCTGGTCCTCCTAGGCATGTTGCGGGCCCTCTGCCTTTGGGGGGTGGGGCGGCCGCCTCTGGGCTCCCGGGGTCCTGGGCCCTTCGCTTGGGCTGCCCTGGTGGGCCGGTCCCTGGCGGGGCCGGCGGCTGCTGATCTTGGCCCACTGGGGCCTGTGCCCCGGGACCGTGGGCTCTCCTCTGCCGCCCTTCGGGTGGGGCTGGAGTTGTCTTTGTGGTGGGGTGGCATGGGTTGGTGCTCCGGGTCTGCTGCTGAGGGCCCGGCCCAGGCCCAGGCCCTGGTCTGCCTCTGGCCTCCGTGGAGGCGAGGTCGCATTTGCATGATCTCACTCACCACTCTTCATCACTGATCACTCCTTGTTTCTCATGCTCTGCATGCTGACACAGTCACTGAGTTGTCTAGTGGGTTTTTAATATTAAGCGATAATTATTAAAGAAGGAAAGAGAGGAGAAAGGAAAAGAAAGGAAAAAAAAAGAAAAAAAAAAAAAAATTTGTATTTTTCCTGTGAGTTAGTATCTGGTTGCTGTTATGTCTTTTTGATTTGATTTGGTTATTATTTAAGAACTCTTAATGACTGGCAGCCCTGTTTTTTTTTTTTTTTTTCTGTGTGTGTGTTTCTGCTTTTGTAAAAGTTGTAGGAAATTTTCTGGTGTGTTCATGTACAGGTGTAGCAGTTTGTTGTCTGGTGATGGTGTGGATTGTAGGGTCGTTTTCCTTCTGTCTGTGATCTTTTTGTCTCCTTTCTTCTTTCCCTTTTGCTATTTTTTTGCTATTTTCCATCTTTTTCTGTCCCCTCCGGTCAGGTCCAGCAAGATTACATAGATTCCGTGATTCAAAGTAAATAAATAAATAAATTAATCACATTATCAAGAGGAGCCTTATCCATAGGCCTCCCCTTGGCAGAGCAAATTTGTTCAGCACGATACAGCAACCAGATTATCATTTTGCTGCTATGATGCTGGACAGGACAAGTTAAAAGAAAAAAAAAAAAAAGAAAAAAGAACAAAAGGGTAGCCTCCCTCTGCCTTCGGGTGGGGGGGCGGGTCTTAATTGTTGTTTGGGCTTATGCACCGAACAACAGTTCAAAAGTACCCAACCTTTTTGTGGTCCTTGGATGGGGTGTTGGAAAGCACTCCTTCTGGGGGCTCTCTCGTTCTGCTGGGGAACTTCAGTGTGCACGAGGGTAATGACAGCAAGACCTGGAGGGGCATGATTAGGAGGAAAGGCCCGCTGATCTGAATCAGAGTGGTGTTTTCTTATTGGAGTAATGTTCTCATCTTCTGTGCTGTGGAATGTCCATAACGAACAAGATGTTCAGACATAAGTGTGTCCACATGTGCACTTGGCACCAGGACACTGTAGTCCGCAGTTCGATGATCGACTTTGTAGTTGTGTCATCGGACTTGCGGCCGCATGTTCTGGATACGCGGGTGAGGAGAGGGGCGGAGCTGTCAACTGATCACCACCTGGTGGTGAGTTAGCTCAGATGGTGGGGAGGATGCCAGTCAGGCCAGGCAAACCCAAGCGTGTTGTGAGGGTCTGCTGGGAACGTCCCCTATCAGAAGGAGTTTCAACCATGTCCCGGGTGAGGCAGGGGACATTGAGTCCAAATGGGCTGTGTTCCGTGCCTCTATTGTTGAGGCGGCCAGCCGCAGCTGTGGCCACAAGGTCATCGGTGCCTGTCGTGGCGGTAACCCCCGAACTCGTTGGTAGACACCAGCATTAAGTGATGCCGTCAAGCTGAAGAAGGAGTCCTATCGGGCCTTTTTGGCCTGTGGGTCTCCAGAGGCAGCGGAGCGCAGCTTCGGCGGTCGCTAAGGCAAAAACTCAGGCATGGGAGGAGTTTGGAGAGGCCATGGAGAATGACTTCCGGACGGCTTCGAGGAGATTCTGGTTCACCATCCGGCAGCTCAGGAGGGGAAAGCAGTGCTCCGTCAACACTGTGTACAGTGGTGATGGGGGGCTGCTGACCTCGACTCGGGACGTTGTGAGGCGGTGGAGGGAATACTTAGAAGACCTTCTCAATCCCACCAACACTTCTTCCAATGAGGAAGTAGAGCCTCAGGACCCTGGTGTTGGCTCTCCCATCTCTGGGGCTGAGGTTGCTGAGGTGGTTAAAAAGCTCCTTGGTGGCAAGGCCTCGGTGGCAAGGCCCCGGGGGTGTGTAATGTGTGATTTTTAGAGGTTCGTGGTGGTCGGCAGATGAAACACACAAAGTCAGAGTGCTAGAATAAATGTGTCAGGTTTATTCCCCGCAGCTCATGACACTCATCATTACATCTCAATGGGTTCAGCCTTATAAGCATAGCATAGCTTGCCCTACCTTTGACACGGACTGGAGAGCCAACAATCCCGGTAGAGTGGCTTAGAAAACCCCGGCTGGGCGTTCGTACTTAACCCGCAGCAGACTCTACCGAGATGTGGGATTTCCCCGTCTTTATACTTATTTAGAAAAAACACAACATCGCATGAGAGAGAGGATGGCCGGTCCTTCCCACAGGCGAGGATGAGTCCTGAGATCCTGTCTTGTAAACATATTTACAAGACACCCTTTTCTCACCCTTCCAAAGATAGGCAGTTACACAGTTCCCAAAACAAGCAGAATAATATAACATGCAGGTGGTCACTTGGGAACAAGCAGTTATATAACACCAATAGTATACAGATGGTCATTTTAGGACACAAATTAGATATTCCCATATCATTCCACCTCTGGCCTAAAATGGCCTTAATTCATAAAACCTTCACCTTCCCAGATAACATCATCATCTTCAGTATGGCCAGGAGCATGTTGATACTCCTGGCAGATAGTATTGACCCAATGACACACGAAATCTAACAACTCCATTCGCGTGGCATATACATCATTGTGCACCCATCGATCTTGATTACTCCAGTGCATATAAGTGAACTGATCTACATCAGTATCTGTATCCACAGTTACATGATAACACATCGTTCCATAAGGTCCATCTTCTGCTAAAATATGTATGTGCATCATCTTAAGGCAGTGTGATATATGGTCCTAGACAATCGTTGTTTAATCCGGCGTATATAAAGACATGTTAATACATTGCATAGCGTCAACACACATAAAATAGCCACAAGAATCAATAATGGTGGAGCTACATATGTTCTAGCGGTGACAGACATTCCTGAAAAAATGTCCCACCAGTGATGAGCACTGTCCATCTCCACCATCCTTGCTGCATGCAAAACCTGTTCCCGGTTAACTAGAGTTGTTGCTAAGGCACGGGTAACATTGTTACATTGTACCAATTCCATAGGTGTAAACCTTTTAAACAACCTGAGAACGGTACAGTAGGCAACTGAGTATGGTTGTGAGTAGTAGCTACGCAAAGGGTGTTGGGGCCCACTTGCCATAGCATGTCGCTAGCTGGTTCTATAAACCATTCACACAGTGCCGTGTCTCCTGTAAAGCATGGATTTCTATACCCTTTAGATAAGAGGCAGGCTTGGCCTCGATCAGTAGTTTCACAGTCCGTCAGGTCATACGTGTGATTGGTTTGGGGACTAAACCATTCACCGTGAGTTCTCAAAAACATATACTTATTATGTACGATCAATGGTAATACCTGAAACTTACAGATGGTGATTACTTGAGTAACATTCCACTGTATCCAACTTACTGTACACATGGTCATATTACATCGAGTCTGTTCAGGTTTTATTTGTAACCATAAAGCATCAGATATATCAAACAATCGTCTCCATTCATTTGGGTTAGGTGTAGTTATTACCCGTACAAACCTCTCCTCCTGTAGTCGGGAATATATCACCTGTAAACCACACACAGTTGCATCAATAGCTTTGGTTACATTTATTAAAACATCGGCAGTGTCATTAAACAATCTAGTTTGCCATTTCAACTGTTGTTGTAAAATGATTGCAGTCTCTTTTTGGGGTCCTATAGGGACCGGCATCCAGTTCCCCAGGCGATGAACGGCCTGGCTAGCTTTATTTCCAGTGTTGGGCAACATTGTCCAAGTGATTTCTCCTGTTCGAACCACAGCGTGTGCTTTTTCCTGGCAGGTCGTCACCAGTGGAGCTGTATGATTTTTAATTACTAGTTCCTTTGGCAATGCGTCCACTGGGTAAATAAAAGGGTTAGTCCGATTATCTATGGTTGTAGCATTTCTTAACTGATAAATTGGCAATGTAACAGGCCTCATTGTTGTTGCGTTCCTCCAGCCCATTCGAAACTGAACCACTTCCTCCATCGACTGGTGGGGGGTCATCGCAGTGACAGTGAGGGCAGCTAGCAGCATGCCCCAGCAGGCAGCACCACCAAGTCTCAGGCGGGCCCTAGCGAGGATCCTTCTGCGTCCCCTCCTTATTGGATCTTCCGATCAACCTCCTCCACTCCCACTCAGACATCCACCAGGCACACCAGGCTGAAAGAGACACATGACTTCAGAAGAATATAGCACACAGCATTAGTCTTTTAAATCCAAATCCCCCTTGACCTCTAGTAGTAAACACCTGTGGTGTTGTTATTTCTTGCACCATTGTCATATTACATGGTTTTATTACCAGCTGAGCTATTTTGTCACCTTTAGTGACCACAAACGGTTCAGCAGCTATATTTACTTGTCAGGTCCAAAACCTGCTGAGCCGTGGCTCGCAGTGGAATTTAGCATCATTTTGTTTTTTCCACATTTTAACACTTTCGCACCATGACCATTTGAGTGAGTGGTGTCACTCCTTCTGCAAGGGGTCTGTTATTAATTTGTTTAACCACCTCTGGTAAATTGCGCTTCCAATTATCTAAACTATTATCACCTGAGGCTTTCCTCAGTGAGGATTTTAATAATCCATTTAGTCTTTCAATTAACTCATAACTCATCTACCTCTGCCAGAGCCACGATCACACAACTGGACTAAGTCAACCACTTACTGCAACCTATAACTGTCGCTCTGATACTATATATCATATAATTATACAATATTTGTATCCTTTGCACATCATTCAACATTCTGTATCATCTTTGCACATCCTTTATTTACATAGTCATCATCTTGCCACTGCACTTTATCTGCCAATCCACTCTGGATTTCTATCTTTATTTTATTTCTATTTTTATTCCACTTTTACTTCTATTTTTTATTCTGTCTAACCCTGCTGCTTGTGGGTGATATGGAATGTGATAAATCCATTCTACATGGTTTTCCCATAACGTTGCCTTTTGATTACTAAATTTACAGGGGTGAACTATCAATACTCCAGAATAAGTATCTACAGCAGTACATGCATATTTACAGTTCTGTGAGACTGGCAATGGTCCAGTAAAATCCATCTGCCAGATTTTCTAATTCTCTTATCATCCCTTGTACAGCAGAAGCAGGTCTGTCTACAGCATTTAACATTAATGTCAACACCAGGGGTCTGTAATGTGGAGGACTGGTTTCTATCAGCTGATCCCGTACTGATTTGGGCACATTCATATCAGCCCATGCATCAGCCGTTCCCAGAAACACTCCTGCCCTCATCATTAACTGAGCCATATCCTCAGTCTGGCGACGACGGGTCACTGGTTTTGCCTGATACCAGTCTAACCCTTCAGCCTCGTCCCAGACATCCTCATCCCACTTCATGGGATCCCAACTAGCATCCTCCCGTACCCGTGCAGCCACGGTACGGACTTTGGCAGGGTCAGTACGGCGGGGCGGTCTCCTCCGCATTTGCCACCGAGTCTGAGCCAATCCCACCAAAGCTTTGTTCAAACAGTGATTCAGTGCGTCTTTCTCTGCCTGCATTTTCATTACTTCTTGCCTGGCTAAAGACAGCTGTGTTTCCAACTGTTCTTTTTCATCAGTTAACTTTTTACACTTCTCCTGCGATCCACGCCATGCTGATGCACAAAACCACGCACGCCTCTGAACCCCCCCCAACGGGGATGTCGGAGGAACAACAATTTCTTTTAGCGCAGGCAATGCAGCCGCTAGAGAGCCGTCCTTTACAGCATCTCCCCACGGCTCGGGACGACCACCGCCGTCCCGCAGACAGAGCGCAACTTCACTCCATTCGCCAGTCCAACCTGGCACATCAGATTGCTCCACGGCGGGAGGCTTCTTATTATGTTTCATAAACATTTCTGCAGCCACCAAATAACATCAATTACAATGTATTAATTGTTCGTGACGCCAATAATGTAATATGTGATTTTAGAGGTTCGTGGTGGTCGGCAGATGAAACACACAAAGTCAGAGTGCTAGAATAAATGTGTCAGGTTTATTCCCCGCAGCTCATGACACTCATCATTACATCTCAATGGGTTCAGCCTTATAAGCATAGCATAGCTTGCCCTACCTTTGACACGGACTGGAGAGCCAACAGTCCCGGTAGAGTGGCTTAGAAAACCCCGGCTGGGCGTTCGTACGTAACCCGCAGCAGACTCTACCGAGATGTGGGATTTCCCCGTCTTTATACTTATTTAGAAAAAACACAACATCGCATGAGAGAGAGGATGGCCGGTCCTTCCCACAGGCGAGGATGAGTCCTGAGATCCTGTCTTGTAAACATATTTACAAGACACCCTTTTCTCACCCTTCCAAAGATAGGCAGTTACACAGTTCCCAAAACAAGCAGAATAATATAACATGCAGGTGGTCACTTGGGAACAAGCAGTTATATAACACCAATAGTATACAGATGGTCATTTTAGGACACAAATTAGATATTCCCATATCAGGGTGGATGAGGTCCGTCCAGAGTTCCTTAAGGCTCTAGATGCTGTAGGGCTGTCTTGGCTGACACTCCTCTGCAGCATCGCGTGGACATCGGGGACAGTTCCCCTGGACTGGCAGACTGGGGTGGTGGTCCCCCTCTTCGAAAAGGAGAGTGTGGAGGGTGTGCTCCAACTACAGGGGGATCACACTCCTCAGCCTCCCCGGTAAGGTCTATTCAGGAGTGCTGGAGAGGAGGCTTCCGTCGGATAGTCGAACCTCAGATTGAGGAGGAGCAGTGTGGTTTACGTCCTGGTCATGGAACAGTGGACCAGCTCTACACTCTTTTCAGGGTCTTTGTGGAGGCATGGGAGTTTGCCTACCCAATCTACATGTGCTTTGTGGACTTGGAGAAGGCATTCGACCGTGTCCCCTGGGGACTCCTGTGGGGGGTACTCCGGGAGTATGGAGTGCCGGACCCCCTTGTACGAGCTGTCTGGTCCCTGTACAACCGGTGTCAGAGCTTGGTCCGCATTGCCGGCAGTAAATCAGAATTGTTTCCAGTGCGGGTTGGACTCCGCCAAGGCTGCCCTTTGTCACCGATTCTGTTCATAACTTTTATGGACAGAATTTCTAGGCGCAGCCGAGGTGTTGAGGGGATCCGGTTCGGTGGCCTTAGGATTGGGTCTCTGCTCTTTGTGGATGAAGTGGTTCTGTTGGCTTTATCGGACCGTGATCTTCAGCTCTCACTGGAGCAATTCACAGCCGAGTGTGAAGCGACTGGGATGAGAATCAACACCTCCAAATCCGAGACCATGGTCCTCAGCTGGGAAAAGGGTGGAGTGCTCTCTCCAGTTCTGCAATAGGGTCCTGCCCCACGTGGAGGAGTTTACGTATCTTGGGGTCTTGTTCACGAGTGAGGGAAGGATGGAGCGGGAAATAGATAGGCGGATCGGTGGGGCGTCTGCAGTGATGCAGACTCTGCATCGGTCTGTCGTGGTGAAAAAGGAGCTGAGCCAAAAGGCAAAGCTCTTAATTTACCGGTCGATCTACGTTCCTACACTCACCTATGGTGACGAGATGTGGGTAGTGACCAAAAGAACAAGATCACGAGTACAAGCAGCCGAAATGAGTTTCCTCCGCAGGGTGGCTGGGCTCTCCCTTAGAGATAGGGTGAGAAGCTCGGTGATCTGGGAGGGGCTCAGAGTAGAGCCGCTGCTCCTCCACATCGAGAGGAGCCAGATGAGGTGGCTCGGGCATCTGGTTAGGATGCCTCCTGGACACCTCCCTGGTGAGGTGTTCTGGGCACGTCCCACCAGAAAGAGGCCCCGGGGAAGACCCAGGACATGCTGGAGGGACTACATCTCTCAGCTGGCCTGGGAACGCCTCGGGATTGCACCCGGATGAGCTGGTGAATGTGGCCGGGGAGAGGGAAGTCTGGGTTTTCCTGCTTAGGCAGCTGCCCCTTGACCCAGGTGGATGGATGGAAGGATGGATGGATGTGTTTTATACACAAGTTTATTTATTTACTTATTTTGTTCTTATATTTTTAGCATTTCTGACACAAGTTAGCATGGGCTCTAGTTTCCTTCATTGCAAGTAGATGAGAAAGTCGGTCAAGACACCTTGGGAATTAATCTAGTCTGTGCTCATGAGTCAACTTCTTTGCTGGATAACTGCAATGTTTTGCGTAGTCTTCACATTTTACCTCCGGAGGTTGCTGCTTGGTAGCAAAGCAGACCACAGGTGGTGTACGTAGGAGACGCACCAAAACCTTCAGATTTATAAAAGCATAAAAATGCACATCCCACACCTGACCATTTATAACCAAAATCAACTCTAAAGTGGTCACATGTAAGGGGGTGCCTTGCCCCGCCCACATGGTGGTTATAAATGGTCAGGTGGACACCCTAATGCATATTCATCACACATCGTTTCCATGATGGCTCGGGAAGGAAAAAGAAGGAAGAAGCAGATTTTTTTCGGAATGTGAGACTGAGATCCTGATGGACTGTGTTGAAAAACGTAAAAAGGTCGAGACAGTGTGGGCATTACTGGTGTCAGAAAGGCAGAATAGTGGCAGCAGGTGGAGATGCTGTCAATGTCGTGTCAAAAGGGAAGACACGCTAGAGGCATCGAGACATGCAGCTGGGTATCTCAGTCGGTAGAGCATCCGTCTGCCATGCGGGAGATCGAAGTTCGATTCCCACAGGGGTGAACAGTAACACCTTCCAGTTGAGGCCTTAGGCAAGACGCTGCAGCCCACAGTAGATCGTTCTGGAGAAAAGCTGCTAGATTGCAGCAGTGATGCCAGTAATGTAGTCTTTTGTTTTATTTATAAAATAAATATGTACAGATACACCTGAGACTGGTAGCAGTTTATTTAGTGCTGAATAATATTTCTTTATGGACGGGGTTGCAGCTGGTGGGCGGGGCTGCAGTTGTAGTTGGAGGCCAGAGACTCCACCCAGCACCACAGCAACCGTGTCCACAGAGGAAGTCCAGCAGGTGCAGAGGGACACCATCACTGCTATTAACCAGGTGGACTTGCAGGAGTTGCAGGAAATAAAGAGCGTGTGGACAGAAATTAGGACAACAATAAAAACATTGTGTAAGAATAAATGAATAAAAGAAAATCCTCCTCTTGTGTGTTTTAATTAGCGTAGCATCACTTTCAGACCTCCAGCCTCCAGTCTGGTCCCAATCTGCTGGGTCTTAGAATGAATGACCAAAGCTTACTTCTTGCATTGTCTTTTACTGGCCGAGTACATGTTGGATGCAGACTGTCCACATCATTATTTCCTTGATTTTATTCTGGACCGTTGGTGTGGCAGTTTCCCATTTTCTCAAATTTTGTGTATATGCCAGGGTCAGAGTTGCCATGGAGATAGGAACATTCTCCCGCCAAGTTTGGTTTTTATAAATTCGAACTATTAACTACAATTGGTGTACGCCGGTTTTTGATTCTTACGGCAGCTTGATAAATGAGGCCCCTGGTCTGTTGCCTCCACTATCGGTGAAAACTCCCAACAGAAACAGCTGTTAAACTTTCTACCTCCACATCAAGATGAGGAGGCTGAGAAAAGGTGATTATTCCTGAGTAAAGAAGCAGTTAGCTTCAGGGTTAGCTCTCGTTACTTTACCCAGCAGCAGCTAACTGCAGCTAGCTTCAGGGTTAGCTCTTGTTACTTTACCCAGCAGCAGCTAACTGCAGCTAGCTTCAGGGTTAGCTCTCGTTACTTTACCCAGCAGCAGCTAACTGCAGCTAGCTTCAGGGTTAGCTCTCGCTACTTTACCCAGCAGCAGCTAACTGCAGCTAGCTTCAGGGTTAGCTCTCGCTACTTTACCCAGCAGCAGCTAACTGCAGCTAGCTTCAGGGTTAGCTCTCGTTACTTTACCCAGCAGCAGCTAACTGCAGCTAGCTTCAGGGTTAGCTCTCGCTACTTTACCCAGCAGCAGCTAACTGCAGCTAGCTTCAGGGTTAGCTCTCGTTACTTTACCCAGCAGCAGCTAACTGCAGCTAGCTTCAGGGTTAGCTTCCTTCACTTTACCCAGCTGTGGTGAAGTAGACACAGGACTCTGCTGTAACTAGCAGAGTTTTGTGGCGTCTATTGTTAAACCTTGTAGCAAAACATTCACCATCAAACAGAAGTTTCTCACAGTGACTTTCTCTGCTCTGACATATATAATGTACCTTTAAGGGCCCATTTATGCATAAAGTTTAGTTCTTCTGCGTCGATTCCGCATGTAATTTGGTCCTTTTTCAGGTAGCTTAGCTATCCATTGCTAGATGCAGAAGACGGCGCAGAAGAAGAATGAAGACGAGCACAACAACTGTAGAAGTTGCGCAAGCTTTTGACTATATGCAAATGTTTAGGGCGTGTTGGCTGGTTGGAAACAACTTCATAGCGATGCATTACCGTTGCCAAACCGTGTCTGAAAGTGACATTTGCTCGCAAAAGTGAACTCTGAACCTAGCACTGCCTACTAGTGGAGGAATTGACTTAAAAACTATGGCGACGCAAAACATGCATGGAAGTATGAGGATGGCAATGTAAATGGGCCACATTGTTCTTTTAACACAGCGCTGTAAACACCATCATGTCTCTGCCCATTAGCTGTGTTTCCATTACCCCTAGAAATGTGCAAAATCTAAACATCACAATAAAAACTGGTCATGGAAACCCCTACATATCAAAAAAGTTGTTAAAATGTTTTAACACTAATGAGGTTGTTTTTCCAGACGTGTAATGGAAACACTTTCTTCACATTTACACATCCCTGGACGTGTTGAGGAGGTCACTTGACCAGTTCATTTCAAATAAAGATGGGACGGTATGTCTGGGCGGAGGAGATAGAAATCTTTTTTACAAATAATTAAAAAAATTAAAAAGAGTTTTACAAGGAATTAGAAATCTCCATTCTCCTGAAAGTGGAGTGTCGCAGGACGAGACTTTTCATGAGAACTACGGCTTATGTGCTAAACACCGTTCAGTGGAAACACCTGCACACGGCAGTTGTACTTTGTCAAAGTTTTAAAAATATTGTTTTTATTTTGTGAAAAACTGTAATGGAAACGCAGCTTGTGTTTTTTGTTTTTTTTTTTTTGTTTTTTTTTTTTTTTTACTCACCAAAATTAATTTTGGTGTTCCTCAAGGTTTGATTTTAGGTCTTATTCATCTTAATATGTTTCCCTGGAAGATGTCATCAGGAAACCAAAATATCCGGTTTTGCTGATGATACACAACTTTGCATGGCCATGTCTCATGATGACTGATTGGTTCCCTTTTAAAGTCAATATCTGATATAAAACAATGAATATCATAAAGCTTTTTACAGCTTAACCAGGACAAAACTGTGGTTTTAATTATTAGTGATGAAACTCAAAGAGAGAAACTGTCCGTACATCTGCAGGTACTCTAAAGCTGTAAAGAATGTTGTTTTTTTTTACCCAGATCTTACTTTTTAGTAACATGTTGGAGATGTTACTCTGACCGGTTTTTATCATATCATCCCCAGAATATGACTCTTTGTGTCTTTTTTCTGGTCCTCCAAAGAAAACTACTGATGACTCTCATCATCATCCTGTCTTGATTCTGTGCAGGTCAATAACTTTGTGGTGTTTGAGGGCTTCTTCCTCAACAGAGCAGGTAACTTTTTTTTTACCCATAATTCCTTGCTTTGTTGTGATTTGTGATAACATGGTCTCCGAGGTGTTCACATAGGAGTTCTTCTCACCGCCAAGCCTAAGTTTAACATTCTTGGTACTTCTCTATCACCTCTGGATCAGTTAATCTTGGCATCACCATGACGACCACATACCGGTTTAACTGCATATCGGGTCATGCATTCTTCAGCCTGACACTGAGCTTTTGTTTTGTGTGTGAGTGACTGAAAACAGTTCTCCATAGAGATGTAAGCTCATCAGACCACTCGAGTTTCTTTTCCTCCTGTTCAGAAATCTTTTCTTTCATCGACCTTTTCGCAGGCTCCCCATCTGCTCCTCTGACGGATCAGAGGATGTACGGCTTTTTGTAAGAAATTTTCTATCTTTCTTTTCTCATCCCTCCCCCTCCTCTGCCCCATCCTTATCTCCACATTATCAGTTTTATTTTCCTCCACATCAGCTTCAGTCCCTCTCCCTGTAACCTTCACTTATCTGTCTTTGTAGGTTTAATATATGTAACGCATTATTGCTGGTGTCATGTATTAAACCTACCATCCGTGGTGTCAGAGGACCCACTTTAACCCACTCAGATCCCCTCAGAGCCCCTGACTGACAGGAAACCCCCTGCCTGCCTCCACAGAACCAGTGAAAGGTTTTTGACGCCATCATAGAAGTACAGAGATGTCAGTCTGGATGGTTTCAGACTGGAACAGATCAGAGGTTCAGCAGAACATCCACAAGTTTAACTCACTAAAACAGGAATGCCCAGTTCCATTTTTCACTTGCTTGAGTGAAGCCACTTCTGATCTGAACTTAGTTTAGGACTTTCTGTTCCACTGGAAGTCTCTGGATGTGAATGCATCATGTCGGCTGGCTTGACTTTTATTTACGTGTCAAACACACAGTAAACCCATCCTGTAGATCAGGAATATCAGGGATTTTTTAACATGTTTAATTTCAGATCAAGCAAATCGCTAAATGTTTAATCCAAGGTATCTGGTCTTTAAAAAATCCAGTTTTTGACCTAGTGATCACAATAAATTTTTCGTTTCTAGAAGTCATTTTAAATACACGTACATGTACATTTACAAATGTGTGCAGTAATCCTGACTTGAACTGACTCGCCTTATAATACAAACTGAAGTCAGATCTATTAAGAAAGATAGAAAATATTGAACAAGTTATCCCCCTGCCTTGGAAATATTTTACATTTAAACATAAATTGTGGGCAAATTAGGAATTACAGTTATTTTTTTGATTATATAAAAGTAAATATTTTCTATGTAATTTTCGCTTTTACCAAATTCATCCTGGGGGCCAGGTTGGACCCTCTCGAAGACCAATTTTGTCCCTCAGGCCATATGTTTGACACCCTGGGTATAGATGATAAGACGTCAGAACAGAATTTTCCTGATGGACTGTGGTTGTCTGGATGAGGATGCTGGGCCAGACTGTGAATCCTGTTTTGGTGTGGATCCTCCTGCTACAGAAGAAGCTTGGTAGACTGTAACGGACGCTGTGTTTCACTTTGGTAGAGGCAAGTTTTCATTCTGTTGCTGGATCTGTCCTGAATGTGTTTTCTCCCACAGCGGTCCAGCTGAGAAAGACTCCCCTAAGAAAGCCAGACGGAGAGATCAAGCCTTACTCTTTGATGGAGAGAGAAGGTAAACACTCATTTAACTTCACCTTAAATTCAGACTGTGAACAGATGAATGACAGTGTTGTGTTAACCTGATTCATGCTGAGGAAAGAAACAGTGAAAAAAATAAAATCTGAAGATCCAGTGGAGCTTAGTTACTAAGAGCTTTATATGTGAGAGGAGGAATTTTAAATTCTACTCTGAATTTAACTGGGATTCGATGAAAAGAAGATAAAACTGGATAAATATGATCTCTGATGATAATTCTAAACAGAACCGTCGCTGCAGCATTTTGGATCAAACGGAGGCTTTTCAGAACATTTCTGGGACAAAACAATAATCAGGAATTACAGTCTGGAAGCAACAAGTCCATGGACTGGTTTTCCTGCATCACTCTAAGACAGGATCTCCTTGTTCTGGAAATATTACGTAGGTGGAAGAAGGAGGTCCTAGAAACCTGTTTTATGTGTGAGTCAAAGAGCTGTAGTGCTGGAAGGCAAGGTGATACCATCCAGAGTAATTCCAAAGCTGGACGGCCTTCCTGAGGTCCTCAAGTCCAAAGACAGCAACCTCAGTCTGTCTGAAGTTAAAAAGCGCTTAAAAATTCTTTTCTGAGTCTTGAGAGCATGACGTTAAGAGCTGAATAAAGATGAAACTGGGAAAAGTTAAAGCAGCTAAAAGGTTCAGAGACTAAATTGTCTTCTGTAGCCTCTCCATCCTGTCCAGGGTGGTGGGGGTCTGGATTATGTCCACTTAACCCAGCATGGGTGTCTTCGGGCTGTGGAAATTAATCATCTGGGAGGCAATAAACAAAGATTATGATGATGAAATTAATCAGCAACTGTAATACGATGTTCCAGATATCTAGTAACCATCCGAGATATTCTTGATGTTTGGAGAAAACCAGAAATATGAAGCCCCTGATCTGTTAATGCTGTGGAATAAAGTGCTGGATGGTAAACTGTAAAGTCCTGTTTAGACCAGGAACAAGGTTCCAGACATCAATAACGTTTTTAGGCTTCACCTCGTGATGACCTGGATGCAGAAACGCTGCTCAGACAAACCAACCTGATTCCCTGCATCCAGACAGTTTTCTGGCTGTTACTGGAGGGAAATAACCTGCAGCTTAAATAACTTGTGATCCAGAAATGATCCAGAAATGCATGAAGAGCTGAATTCATCTTTAAATTTCATCATTTATGTGCAGCGGTTCGTCAGGAGCAGAGGACACCTCCATGGCCGTTTGCTCCTCCCGCCTCCCCTCAGCGGTCGGTATCCTACCAGCTCTCCCATCCTCCCAGCCTGGGATCCTCCCCCATCAGACTGCACCCCCAAGCCACCCCCACATCTTCCCCTGGGCCCAACAAAGACCAGATCCCAGAGTCTCCGCTGATCGAGCGCTGCAGGACAAGACGCAGCAGGTGAGATCTGACAGGTCTGCTGGGATGTGAACATTTCGTGTTTCTCTAGTCAGATGTTATCTGATCATCTAGAAAAACGTCATTTTATTTAAACAGGTTTTTTAAAGAACTTAAATTAGGGAAATAATTTGATCCCCTGCTGATCATGTAAGTTTACGCCCTCATAAAGACATGGTCACTCCATCATTTTTATGGTTATTTTAACAGATAAAAACAGAATCTAAATGACAGAAAAAACATTGAATAAAGGTCAAATATCAGCTTTGTTCCTGTAGCTGCCTGCTTTTTAAATACGACTTTATGCACTTTCTAATCGTTTACTGAAGTCAACCATTTATTATCGTCTGTTCTCATTTATTACAGTCTGACTCCTTTGTTCTTCTGTCTTAGGCTTTTAACCTGTTGTGACTGGGTTTTTCTATATTGGGCTTTCATTCTTATGGTTATTCAAATCTAGGCTTTAGACAAGTACCCACTTTTCGTGTTTGTGTAATTTCTATTGTGTTTTGTTTTCTGTACAAAGGATGGCCTGTCCTATTTTTACTACTGCAAAAGAAATCTACCTTTAGGTATTAATAAAGTTAGCTCAACCTTGATCTTAAAGGTTATAAATAAATTTGTTTTGTTTGAGAGAAATAATGATGGATCCCCTACAAACCCTCAGGAATTCTACCACCCAGACTGGTTTTAGGTTCATGAGATGCGCACATTTGTCCAAATCTGTCCGGTTTTTGGTCCCAAAAACAGAGCATTTGTTCTTAGAAATGGTCCTACGTGTTTGAAAATGATTGTGTATTTTGTATATAACAATAAATATCTGTGGATAGTGAAATACACTGCCAAAAAAACTTACCACCAAAAGAAAGTTCACACACTAATAGTTGGTTGGATCGCCTTTAGCTTTGATTCCAGTAGCATTTGCTGTGGCGATGAGCTTCTGCAATGTCACAACATTTATTTCCATCCAGTGTTGTATTCATTTTAAGGGTAAGCTTACCCAGGCAATGTATTTGTTTAACATTTTCTATGCGTAACAAATAATTAAGTCCAAGAGAACCGTTATACAGCCCATTTATTGTCATGTTGTCCACCCAAACTACAAAAAAAAAGGTTGGGACTCTTAGTAAAATGTAAATAAAAACAGAATGCAATGATTCATGAATCACATTACCACATATTGTATTCCCAGTAGAACATAAACAACATATCAGATGTTGAAACTAAGACATTTTACCATTTAATGGAAAATATGAGCTGATTGTGAATTTGATGATCTGATGGAGCTTCACAGATGTGGAAGCTGCCCACGCCATAGACACTAATGCAGCCCCATCCCATCAGAGATGCAGCTTTTCACCTGTCCACTGATAACAAGCTGGATGCTCCCTCTCCTCTTTAGTCTGCAGGACACGCCGTCCATGCTATCCACAAACTAGTTCACATCTTCATCCAGGTTTCCACTTTGCCTCAGACCATTTTAAATGAACTTTGGTCCAGAGAAGATGGAAGAAGCTGGTTCTGGATCCTGTTCACATCTGGCTTCTTCTCTGCATGATGGAGCTTTAACCTGCATTTGTGGGTTTCAGGGTGAACTGTGTTCACAGACAGTGGTTTTTGGACGTCTTCCTGAGTCCATGCAGTGGTTTCCAGTAGAGAATCATGTCTGCTTTTAATACAGTGCGACTTGTTGACCCCGAGATTTACCTTTAGTCTTGTCCCATGCACACAGAGATTCCTTCTGCTTCTCTAAATCTCATGATGACATTATACAATGTAGATGGAGGAAACTTAAATCAAATTTACATTGAGGAGAAATATTTAGACCCAGTTTGTCTCAGATTGGTGAACCTCTGTCCATCTCTCCACCTGAGAGACTCTGCCTCTGAAATGCTCCATTTGTTTACCTAATATAGTTGTCAAATGTTCCTCCAGTTGTTTTTTCATTTTTACCAGTTAATTTTCCAGCCTTTTGTTGATCTTGTTCCAACTTTTTACAGCTCTGTTGCCATCAGATTCTAAATGAGCTAATATTTGTTCAATTTTGTTGTATGTCTGTACAATGACAATAAAGCTTCTATCTATCCATCCATCCATCTATCCCACACACACACACTGTCTGATGTCTCCGTTTTATCATCTAATATGTCTTTGTTAATGTTCTGTTGGGATTAAAATATGTGTTGATGAGATGTGGGAAGCATTGACTGACATTTGACAGAGAGACCTGGCTTTCTTTGGGTTTTACACTATGACACTCTCATACAGAGTCTCTGAATCAGTCTTTTATCAGGCACAGCATTGTTCACACTGACGTTTTCAGGACATGATAACCGGTAGCGTTCAGATGGAGGAATATTTAAGCTGAAAAGAAGACCAGTTTCTTTTATCAGAGATGATGGCAGACACAAGAAAAACAATAAAAATAGAAAATTAAAAGACAGATTTTTCATACAGCTGCTCTGAGATGATTTGTTAACGTCATCCTGTCACATCTAACCCACTTCCTGGTCATGTGATGTCATGATTGAAACAGCGTCATAGATTAAGAGAATCTCTTTACATCATCAGGATAAAACTAACTGCTTTCTAAACTCTCTCTTTTTCTCTGTCATTTTCACCCATTGCTCCTTTTATCTTTTGTTTTGGATAACTTTCTCCTCCCACTGTCATCACCATGTGCTGACCCATCAAATAGTTCCCTTAACAGATCCTAGTTGGCCTCAGTAGACCAGCCTGGTTCTGGTTCCGGTTCTACTGCCTCTTACCTCTGAAGGGACAGTGGTCTGGAGTGGTCTGGTTGAATCCGGTCTGATCTGGTCCTGGTTTTGTTAGTGCGGCTGTTCCTGTTTGCCTTTTTAAAACCCATTAAATTATCTGTCAAAAACCTGACGTCTAGTTGTTTTTAATCTTCGACTGTCTCTCAGATGAAGACTCCTCATCCTCGTCCTCATTTTTATTTTTGGTTTACAGAATGTTTTTTTCCTAAGTTGCTTTGATTTGTTGTTTATTTTTCTTGTTTTTGTTCATTTACTTCATCTCCTTGTGTTCTGCATCACCCCTACTGTTCCCCACTTTTTCTGTTCTCCCTCACCCTCCTCGTCCTTTTCATCCTCCCCACCCCCCCGTACCCCTTTTTCCTCCTCTTCCTTCTTATCCAACTCTTCCCCCTCCTTTCATCATCCCCTCATCCTTGTCCTCCTCACTGGTTGATGTCTCTGGTAGCCTCCGGGGTCTAGCTGCCAGGTCCAGCCTGTACAGTCGACACCTGGGCATTGGAGATGTTGGACTGATGGACAGACACCTGGCAGGTGAGACTTGAACCCTTTTCATGATCATTTCTTCTTTCAGAACTGTAGCTTCAGATTGTGTAATACTGGGATTTTTATATGCTGAGTAAACAGTTTCACTCAGGTGTTGTCATTTATTCCCAAATAAAGTTCAGCAGCAAAACAACCCCAAACTCATATGAGAAGGCTCCGGAGTCCACCCACACATGGTGGTCAGATTGTTTGGACCAGAACAGTCCCAAAGACCTGCTGAACAATGAGGTTATCAGCATGTGACCAAAGACCAGCCTCTGAGCCACTGCTCCAGGTGTTATTAACATCTGGGTCTGATAAACAACTCAGTACATTTATTTATAACACAACACAAAATTTTTGGGTGAGAAATACTATTGCAACATGTGACTGACAGGTGTATCCTATAACCGATCATCCAAACAATCAATAGAGCTGAATGTCTGCTCTAAGTTAGGTTTAATCTGTGCAGAATGCATCTAATGTTAAAGGTGTAAACAACATGAAAACAAGAAGATATCTCTCTGTGGGGAAAACATGACACTGTGAAGCTGAGAGAAGTTGGAAAATCAATCGGAGCCCTTTCACAAACACTGACCATGTAAGTAGCACCATTTGGGATGTTCTGAAGAAGAAAGACTCTGCCTGAGCCACCAACTTACCGTGGCTGGGCAGTATGCGTGTCCTGAAGATCCTAGGGAGCTATGTTGTCAGGGGCTTTATGGCCTTGGTAGGGTCACTCATGGCAAACAGGTCTCTAGGAGAGGGAGCAGACAGACCCCTATGATAAGTCAAATCAATGGAGCCAGGTTTCCCCTGCCTGGACATGGGTCACCAGGGCCCCCCTCTGGAGCCAGGCCTAGAGGTGGGGCATGGAAGTGAGTGCCTGGTCGAGAAGGGCTGGACCCTCCTCCAATCTGGAGTTGCTTCCGGTGAGAGGCACCAAGCAAGTGTGAGCATATTCATTGCCCCCCCCGAACTGTAGCTGTACATTGGGGTTTACCCCGGTGGACAAAAGGGTAGCCTCCCTCTGCCTTCGGGTGGGGGGGCGGGTCTTAATTGTTGTTTGGGCTTATGCACCGAACAACAGTTCAAAAGTACCCACCCTTTTTGTGGTCCTTGGATGGGGTGTTGGAAAGCACTCCTTCCGGGGGCTCTCTCGTTCTGCTGGGGAACTTCAGTGTGCACGAGGGTAATGACAGCAAGACCTGGAGGGGCATGATTAGGAGGAAAGGCCAGCTGATCTGAATCAGAGTGGTGTTTTCTTATTGGAGTAATGTTCTCATCTTCTGTGCTGTGGAATGTCCATAACGAACAAGATGTTCAGGCATAAGAGTGTCCACATATGTGCGCTTGGCACCAGGACACTGTAGGCCGCAGTTTGATGATCGACTTAGTAATCGTATCATCCGACTTGCAGCCGCATGTCTTGGACACTCGGGTGAGAGGGGCGGAGCTGTCAACTGATCACCTGGTGGTGAGTTGGCTCATGGTGAGGGAGGATGCCGGTCAGACCTGGCAGACCTGAACTCGTTGGATTGACACCAGCAATGGGGGATCCCTTCGAGCTGAAGAACGAGTCCTTTCAGACCTTTTTGGCCTGTGGGACTCCTGAGGAAGTTGATAAGTATCTAGAGGCTACTAGGAACACAGCTTTAGTGGTTGCTAAGGCAAAAACTTGGGTATGGGAGGAGTTTAGAGAGGTCACGGAGAATGACTTCTGGATGGTTTTGAGGAAATTCTGGTTCCTCATCTTGGGGGATGAGAAACCAGAAGGGGAAGCAGTACTCCATCACCACTGTGTACAGTGGAGATGGGGGGGGCTGCTGACCTTGACTTAGGATGTTGTGAGTCAGTGGAGGAAACTTCAATGACCTCCTTAATCCCACCGACACATCTTCCGACAAGGAAGCAGAGTCTGGGGGCCCTGGCGTGGGCTCTCCTATCTCTGGGGCTGAGGTCGCTGAGGTGGTTAAAAAGCTCTCAGTGGCAGTGCCCTGGGGGTGGATGAGATCTGCCTAGAGTTCCTTAAGGCTCTGGATGCTGTAGGGCTATCTTGGTTGACACGCCTCTGCAGCATTGTGTGGACAGCTCCCTCTGGACTGGCAGACTGGGGTGGTGGTCTTCCTCTTCAAAAATGGGGACCGGAGGGTTAGCTCCAACTACAAGGGGATCACACTCCTCAGCCTCCCTGGTAAGGTCTCCTCAGGGGTCCTAGAGAAGAGGGTCCGTCAGATAGTCAAACCTTGGATTGAGGAAGAGCGGTGTGGTTTTCGTCGTGGAACAGTGGACCAAATCTACATCGTCTTTAGGGTCTTGGAGGGGCTATGGGAGTTTGCTCAACCAGTCTTCATGTGCTTTGTGGACTTTGAGAAGGCATTTGACCGTGTCCCCCGGGGACTCTTGTGGGAGGTGCTATGGGAGCACAGAGTGCCGGACCCCCTTGAATGAGCTGTCTGGTCCCTGTACGACTGGTGCCAGAGCCCGGTCTGAATTTCTGGCAGTAAATTAGATTCGTTTGCAGTGCGGGTTGGACTCTGCCAAGGCTGCCCTTTGTCACCGATTCTGTTCAGAACTTTTATGGACAAAATTACTAGATACAGGCAAGGTGTTGAGGGGATCTGGTTTGTTTTCCTCAGGATTGGGTCTCTGCTTTTTGCAGATGATGTGGGTCTGTTGGCTTCTTTGGGATGTGATATTTAGTTTTCACTGGAGCGATTCGCAGCCAAGTGTGAAGCGGCAGGGATAAAAATAAGGAATAAGCACCGCCAAGACCATGATCCTCAGCTGAAACAGGCGGATCGGTGCAGCGACTGTAGTGATGTGGACTCTGCATTGGTCAGTCATGGGGGAGGAGACCCCGGGGAAGACCCAGGACACGCTGGGGGGGCTACATCTCTCGGCTGTCTTGGGAACACCTCAGGATCCCCCCTGGACGAACTGGCAAATGTGGCTGGAGAGAGGGATGTCTTGGTTTCCTTGCTTAGGCAGCTGCCCCCGTGACCCAAACCTGGATAAGTGGTAGAGGATGAATGGAAGAAAGGAAGGAAGGAAGGAAAAGAAAAGAAAAGAAAAGAAAAGAAAAGAAACCACTGGTGTGCCAAGTAACAAATGAAGAACAGGTAGGGCAGAGTGAAGGTATGACAGTCTACTGTTGGCAGAAGATTTTTATGAACAAAAGTACAGATGCAGCATCAGAAGATGCAAAACAAACAAGGGAGACAGGAAGGACAGACTGGAATTAGATAAAAAAAAAAGAGATGAGCATCAAATATTCTGGGACAAAATATATGACCTCTCGCTCCAATGGGATGAAATACTTGTCAGTTTTTTGTCAGTGGCTGCCATGGTAACTCCAGGTGTTGGAGCTCCATTAATGATGTACTTTTATTGTGGTTCCTGACTCAATAATACTCAGAGTTGATGGAACCAGCTCAGAACACCTAATCTGGAAGCAGAAACAGAGTTAGTTGGACGTCTTTCTGAAACAAACTGCTGATGGTGTTCTTGCTCATGTTGATATTATTTTTGTTTCTTGATGTTAATATTTGTTCTGTGTTTTAGTTTACAACATTGTGTGTTTAACATGATACTTTGGTCCTGTGTAAACAAAGGAGCAGCAGTCAGCAGTAGTGAGGCTCTGTACTACTGAAATGTCCTTATGTTTCAGTACCTTGTTCCTCCACAGGTCTGACAGCAGTGGGGGATCAGAATTACATACTGGGACACACAGCTAAACACAGACTGGCCAGTATTCACACTACACAAAGCAGGTATTCACACTGGCACGCTCCACACATCCATTAAACACTGACTCACTGTGTGCACCTGGAATAAGAAGCAGCAGTTATTCCAGGTCAACAGGAAGCTGGATCTCAGCCCAGGACCAACACAAGTTCTTTATATGCCACACCAGCGGGTTTAATGTGCTGGTTTTACTGGACAGAACCAGGTTTAAGACAAGTTACAGACTGGACATTTGGTTTCAAAACAGCAGCACACTGTTAGGGTAGAATCATCAGACCCCAGACCCAGACTCAAACCCAGATCCAGAACCTGAACTAACATCACCGCAGCCTCTACCAGAAACAGCACAAACCTGCTGAACCAGACCCAGATCCGGACCCAGACTAAATCCAGACCTAGCACTAACATTATTGCAGCTTACATCAGTAACAGCACAGACCTGCTGACCCAGAATTAGATTTCGACTCGGATCCAGACCCTGACTCTGACTCTTACCCAGATCCAGACCCTGAACTAGCATTACTGCAATCTCTATCATTTCTGCTAACCCAGAACCAGACCTAGAACCTGACCCGACCAGGTGTCTGATGTTTCCACAAACATCTTTTTTATAATAAAACCACCTACAGTTCATCAGGTGGACTATGGTGTTAAGAGTTGAGACAGTTTTAGTTGTCTGAACTAGTTGTCTGATAAATTGGTGATAAATTATTTCAATCAATCAATCAATCAACCTTTATTTCTATAGCACCTTCTCATACCCCAGGGTACCCAAAGTGCTGTACAGATAAAATGACAACAAATAAAACATCAAATCATAATAAAACAAGCAGTTTAAAACAGTAAAACAGACAGATAAAAATATAATTAAATTAAAAGACCTAGCCTAATGATCCTGCTCTCTAGGGTTAAAAGCCAAAGTAAAGAGATAAGTTTTCAAAAGACATTTAAAATTATTCAAATCTTTGGCAGACCTCACAGAGAGAGGAAGTCCATTCCAAAGTTTTGGAGCCACCACGGAAAAAGCTCTGTCTCCCCGAGTGACTAACCGAGTCCTCGGGACTACTAACCTGAATTGATTTTCCGACCTCAGTGCCCTACCAGGACGGTGGTGGTGAAGCAACTCGGACAGATAAGGAGGTGCTAGACCATGTAAACATTTAAAAGTCAAGAGTAAGAGTTTAAAAGAAATTCTAAAAGCAACAGGCAGCCAGTGAAGGGATCGCAGCACTGGCGTAATGTGCTCCCGCCGTCTAGTCCCCGTTAGTAAGCGGGCAGCTGAGTTTTAAATCAGCTGAAGACGGCGCAGAAGACATTGATCAATCCCAGAATAAAGGGAGTTACAGTAGTCCAGTCTAGAGAAAATGAAAGCGTGAATAACCCTTTCTAGGGCATCACGGGGAAGGTAAGGCTTAATTCTGCTGATAAGCCTCAGCTGATAAAAGCTAGACTTTCCTTGTGGATATCAGGGTCTTTCTGGAGGGTCCATGTTAGGAGTTTCCGGCTCTGATAAAATGTTTAACTTCCTGTTTCCATCTCTGCTCCTCCATCCATGAACCAACCCGATTCACTAGGTCCCAGCCTCTCTGGTTTCCATCATCTCCACCTTCATCTGAGAGCGATGCTACATCCATACAGACATCCGTGGACAGCAGAGACATACCTGTTGAAGACCTCCACCTGCTGAAGGAGACAACTCAAGGCTGGTCCTGGACTGTTGGAGAGAACTGCTCCTCTTCCCAGTGGGTGAAGCAGAAGCAGTTCTACAGGAGCACCCGCCCATGGTGATCAGACCCAGCTCTGTGGCATGTGTCAGGTGTAAGACGGTCCAGGTGAGTTTCTCAACTGCTGGGAGGCTCATGTGGTTCTGCTTTGTCTAAGCAAACTTGAGGAACTGACAGATCTGATCAGTGTTGGATCAGAGTGACCAGAGTGGGACCTGAGATCGGTCAGGACTCGAACCCAGCAGCTGCTGTCTGATGCTGCTGTCAACCATGGATCCATGAGTTGGTCGGCTGAGTTTACAGGACCAGTTCTGTTGGTTATGGATCAGTTGTTCAATGATCACATGTTGCCAATAAAGATTAATTCAAAAACACTTCCTGTGTGTGTTTGGACTTTCCGACGCTGGCATCCAGGGGAGTGGTTCTTTTCTGAGTTAACTAATACCTGCTGCTCATAGTCTCTGGTTTGATTTGGTTCTGAGCCTTTCCTCTGACTCACTGGTTTTGGACTGGTTCTGTTCACCAGGATGAGATGGCGGCTGAAGGGAGCAACATGCACCTGTTCCTGGAGCAATCCCTGGTAAACCCGGTTCTGAATGAATGGCCTCAGAGCGGCTGCACTACAGCTCAAAGTTTGGATCACTTGGAATTTCCATTGAAACACAAGAAATTAGCTCAAATAAGCAGAACATGCCGACATTGTCCGAGTTAGAAATTTTAATGCAAATGAATAATCTGTTCTTAAAATGTCCCCTTGATTTAAAAACTGAAACACCTTTTGCAGCGACCACCGGCAGACCTTTAGTCTTCTGTCAGTTTTTCATGGTGATCTGTTTCATTCGTCCTGGAAAATCTCCACATGTTTGCTTGATGGCGTTTTCCTACACATCAGTCAACTTTCTGCCACAGCATTTCAGTGCAGCTCAGACTCCATCACTGGTTGCTAATTTCTTAAAAATGGCAGACACATTTTGGAGTGTTTAGGGTCATTATCCAGACTAAATCAGCCCTAATCAAACATTATCAACAGTGTAAGGCATGGTGGTGTAATATTCTGTGATAGTTTTCCTTCCTCAAGGTCTCTTCCACTCTTAACCTTTTACCATCACGCTGCCTCCACCAAGCTTCACGGGTGGTATTAAGCTCTGTTTTTGCATCTTTTCTTTTGTGTCTAATAAATGTTCTGTTTGATCCAAACAACTTAAACATGGACCTGTCCACCTTCTCCCTGTCTTCCAGGGTCTAATGGCTAATGTCTTATAGTCTTTCAGTACAATGAGAGACTTTCTAAAAAAAACTTGTTTTTTATGGACATTTTTAGCCTGTAAAACAATAAACTGCTGATCTTTCATACGCTAAACTAACCTAAAGAAAGCAAAGTTTCCTCCCTGATTACAGTTTTTCTGGATTGATAAGACATTCCACTGACTGCACACTGCTACCAGTTGATTGCACGTATTTCTCAAAAACAGGACTCTGCTGTCAAAACCTTGAACACTTCATGATTTGCACACAGTTACCAAAAGTTTTGCACTCTAAAAAAAAAAAAAAAGACTGGACACATTTTTTTGCTCACTTAAACATACTTACAGTTCACACACTATTCAAAAAGTGAACACTAGGAAACACAGCTGTCACAATTAGGACACAACAGGTCAAAGCTTAAAACACGGTTTACTAATGAACTGCTAGGAGGAGGAGAAGAGTCAACATCCCAGGTCAGATGTAGATGTACTTCGCAAGGCCGACTTGCATGGGCACAGCAGGGCGCTGTGCAAGAAGACACTTTTTGTGGTTTGGAACAATGTTCGTTTTCATAGAGGGTTATTGATTTGGGAATGGTTCAACATGAATGTTCAATTCATTGTGCTTTTCTGCCGCCACATTCTCCCGTTCTGAACCCCGTAGAAGAAGAATTCTCTGCATGGAGCTGGATGGAAACGAGCAGCAGCCATACATTTGGGAAAATCTCTTGCAGTCAATGGCCTTAGCTTGTGATGATGCTACTGCTGATGCATGTCAGGGCTGGATCCGACACTCTAGGGCTTTCTTTCCATGTTGCCTGGCCAGAGAAAACTAAGCTTGTGGTGCTGACGACATCTGTGGCCTGACCAGGAACAAAGACTTGATGCAGACGAGGTGTAAAACGTTTGTATATACTGTGTACAATACATAGATGTAGAGATGACTGTAATCGTCGACTGGACTGGGTTGATAGAGTTGAGGATGTTTCGCCACTTACTGGACTTACAATCCAGTAATGTAATTTTTGTGTAAGATTATTTTCATTTTGTGTTGTGCAGTCATGGTCCTCTCTGCTCATTTGATACGGTGTATTTGTGTTTGAGCTGTTTTATGAAAACTGTACCATGTTTTTAATTAATGTGAAAACAGTGAGAGAGGAGTGTTTTGTATTTTGAAGTGCAATGTGCTTATTTTGGAAACAGAAAATGTAGGTCATTCTTTAAAAAAACATGACTGTAATAGTTTGTGAAATGGATTCTAATATTTGTAAAAGGAATTCATGTTTGTGCATTGCATGAAAATGTGTTTTCCACTGGAAAACAAAGAAGTTTGCAAGTGATCCCAAATTTGTGAGCATTATAGTTTTAATAAAAATATATTAGTATACAATTATTTATTTGCGATTAAGAAGCTCGCCTCTGCATTTAAACCATCTCTAGATCTGCTAGAGAGCAGTCGACCACCGTGTTTTGGGGCCCAGGGAGCAGTTAGGGGAGCTCAGGGGTCCACATTGGTTCACCTTCAGGGACTCAAACCTTTTGTAGAACAAAGAACGTGTTTGAAAAAAACTTCTGATGTTTTGAAACAGGAGCAGAGTTCACATGGAAAAGTTCTGTGTGATCACATCATGGTGGCTGTTGTCATGGTGATGAACTACATGGTGCAGAACTACCACAGCAAGAAGATCTCATCAGATGTTTCCAAATGACGGCGTCGCCACATTCCTGAAGTCGGAGCCGATGTGTGGGAGTCTGAACTTGGCGTCTTCGGGTTAGTCATGTGAGCAGCTCTGACCTTTACCAGGGATCGCGTGTTCCTGTTGAGCCTGTTTTTGCTCTCCGGGAGCAGAGGAGGAAACTCAGTGAACCGTGAAGACATCACAGGTTTAATGATTACAAAGAGCTGCAAAGTTTCACAGCTCATGAAGAATGAGAGGAGAAAACTGTGCAGAAAGTGATTTTTCCAAAAGAAAAACAAGAAGCCAACTTTAAGAAGAAAAAACTCACAACGGGAAGAGCAAGGAAAAAAAAAGAATTGTCATATTTTATAATAAAAAGGATTTTATATATATATATATATATATATATATATATATATATATATGTTTATATAGATCTCAAGTTTTCATAAAATTTATTAGCAGCAGTTTCTTCAGAAAACATTTTATTTTTAAACAAGACAGGTTAAAATGTTCACCACTTGATCAGGTGTCTAACAGAGTCCAACCGCCATCAGCACAGCAGCTGTTAAACTGTCTGCAGTCGCAAGGCGCTTGTCTAGTCGTCCTCCTGCAGTAAGGAGAGGTAGATGCTGGACTGCAGGAAGCGTGGGTAACAGTCAGTGTCCAACAGCGAGTAGATGCGTTTCTGAGCGTGGAGCAGAGAGTTGCGCGAGGGCGCCTGCAGCATCTGGATGGTCAAATCTCTGATCTTACTGTCCAGGTTCACCTACAACAACAGATCCCATTTTATTTATAAAGCACTTTTCATGCACAAGAGCAGCACAAAGTGCTTTACATGATGAGAACAACTGTTTAATAAAAATACAAGCACGTCTAAAGTTTATCACAAAACAAATAAAAGCACACACATTTTGTCACATCGAGTCCCACCCAACACCCCTTATCCTTTGAACTGTCTCTAACTAAAAAATAACAGTATAAAACGAACATATGTCTTGGCATTAGGTGAGGAAACGATATCCTGGGGTTCTATCCACACCAAGAGCCAACCCAACCCATGATCACAAAAGCTGTCACCATGGGAATGACCCAGATCAGGAAGACCGGGCCCACACCACAGCCATAAGGTTGCAGTGCAGGGTACCCTGACAAGTACAATCCCCACGGCAACGACCATGCAGCCAGAGCAGGCATAGCTCCCAATGCAGAGAGGAAAACACTGGAGTAGAAAAAAAAATAAAAGCTCAAGTCAAGCAAATACTACCAATAAAAGAATTAAAATAAACAAGTAAATAAATAAAATACAAATAAAATACAAAATACAAACCATGTAAAAGGTAAATAGAGTCATTTAAAAGTGAATAAATCAATTAAAACTTTGTTATAAGCTAAGCTAAAAAGATCTTTTTAACAAAAAAAAAAAAAAAAAAAACATCAATAGTCTCTGCAGAGTCCCTCAGGCTGGCTGTTCCATAGACGAGGACTGTAGTGATGGAACCAGGCTTCATCCTAAGTTTTAGTTCTTACTTTAAGAAAAACTAACAGGCCAGTACCAAAGGACCTCAGGGTCGGCAAGGGTTTATTTCCACAGTGAAGCACGGTGGTGGAAGCATCATGCCATCCTGAGCAGGGACTGAAGGGATGAAGGATGGTGAAAATACTGGAAAATTGTTTAGGAAAACCTTATTTCAGACTTTCAGAAGCCTGAGCGGAGGTGACTATATTAACTGGTAGAAACCATGCCGCACTAATATATTGATTATGATTTAAATACAGACTTTATATCCGTCCTTGATCCCCAGTCAGCTCGCTCTCTGATTGGCCACATTCCTTACCACGTGACAATCCAGTCACAACTCAGGATTCATCTTTCCCATCACACATAAAGATTTTTGGTCAAGTTTAATACTTGTGATGATCAGCCCCAACCCATTTCTGAGCCGATTGTCAGAAAAAAGTCTTAACACACCTCTGACCACAGGACAATCCTGTAGGATCATCTTATAAGACTTAACAATATCTGCCATTTCCCATCCTTGGTAGGGGGAGAATGGGGACAAAAACAGTCCGATAATCTTTTTGTGTGTACAACACTATCAATTCCTAGGATTACTTTACTAAGTCCTAGAAATGCCATATACTTAATTTATTATGAGTATGTCTTTTTCAGACAGGAGGCTGAAAAATAGGCATTTTTGTTAAAAGGTTAATAAAAAGGTTGGAAAGGAATATGCATGTGACAAGTGTGATACCTCCCGGGGGGCTCCAGGCAGGATGTAAGTAGTACAGATGTTTTTAGCCCTCCTCTGCAGGCTGAAGTTGTTAGAGGATTGTTTATACTGCTCACAGGCCAGGTAGAACTCCAGATTCTCCTCGCTGAACTCAGAACGCAGGAATGCTCCAAACACCGACACACCAGCTGGAAACAACACGACAGACATGAGACCAGGGCAGCATAAACAGCCAGATTCCTGGAAAACCTGGAAAATATTGAGCCAGTTTTCAGTCTGACACAAGACAACAAGGTGACACCGTTCTGACATGTCATCTGCAGAGGACTGGAGTTAGCATGGAGCTGAGAAGGAGGTCGAGTCACCCGGATAGATGAAGTCCTGAGGCTGGTGGCATCACCAGAACACCACCAACTCTGCCTCCTGAGTCTGGACAGAACATAAAATCCCTCAGGGCTGAAGACAAAGACTTTCAGGTGTGTTCAGGTGTGACAGGAAGAAGAAACAAAACATTAACAAACCTCATCGGGTGTTTGGTGATCAGTGATAGTTTATTTTGTTTGTCCAACAGCTGGTTCTGTCTTGTATCTGTGCCCTGTGGTGGTATCTTCAAGCATCAACCCTTTTTTAAATCTAAACTGATCTCAGCTCTTACAGTATGTCCATCACAGTTCAGGATGATGCTCAGGGTTCAGGTCGATACTGTGGTTCACTTTCCTTGACAGAGTGAATCCCCCTCCAGAGATGGAACTTCTCCATGCTTGGTCAGGATAGAGGTGATCCAGTATTTACGTCTACAAAGCATGCACAGACCTGAATATTTCAGCATGACATTCCCCTGTGGTCAGCAGATTCATTTTTTCTGATGAACGATGTGAACGCAGCTCCTCTGGAGGAAAACGACTCCTCTGCGATAGCGTTCCTGTCGCTGAAGGAGCTCTGCAGTGCTGTCAGATTGTTCTGGAAAGGGTGGAAGATGTTCTCCAACATGGACGACAGCTTAGGTATCCGCTTTTCTCCCACCACCCAGCTGAGTTCCCTCTTCTGGAAGGGAACAATTCCTCTGAAAGGATTTGACTCCTCCAAAGGAAAACAACTTCTGATAATCCAACTATTGGATGGACGAAGGACATGTAGACATCTAACCATAGCTTTTTGAATGCAACTGTAAATACTGGCACAGATCTACCTGCCACATCATTACAACCTCCCCCAACACTGCAGGACAAATTCATGGGACAGTCCAGGTGCCTGCACCTCATATTCCATCCATTAGCTGTGTCGTGTAGACTAAAGAGGACCGGGAGCGTCCAGCTTGTTGGACATGTTCAAAAGCCTGCAGTAACTTAGCATTCATACTATTGGGTCAACTAAGGACAATAGGATAAGCCAAAGGTGACTGGTACTGGTTTCATGAGTTGGCAGATAAGGTGGTCGCTAACCTGCTTGGTGGGTCTCCGGCAGCTGGAGTCCCACAGTGCTTGGCAGTCCGGTTCCGGGCCTCTTTGGCGGCGAGCCCTGTCAGCTTTGTTGCAGTTCAGGTTTTATTTAAAGGTGGGTTTCTCGAAAGCAAAATTGGTGCTGGTTTGCATAGAGTGTACTACTTTAATCCAAAACCTCTTGCGGAATTCCATCCGGCTTGTCCTCAGAAGCTGGCCTCCACATCCACCCACCAGCCATCTCACCGATGAGGTGTTCATGTCCCCAGGACACCACAATGCTGCTTCTTTTACAGAAACCCCACACATTTTCTCCTCATGAAACCAGTCCAAACCACTAGAAAAGAACTGCTACACAAAAAATACTAATACCTAACAACTGGCCTGCCTGCAGTCCAGACCTTTCACAAATAGAAAACCTTTGGAGCATCATGAAACAAAAGATCCAGCAACAAAGCTCCAGGACTGTAGAGCAGCTAGAATCCTGCATCAGACCAGAATGGGACAACATTCCTCTCCTAAAACTCCAGCAACTGGTCTCCTCACTTCCCAGACGTTTCCAGACATGTTAGAAGAAGAGGGGATGCTACTCAGCTGTAAACAGATGGTGTGTATAGACAGATAAAAGCAGGAAGAACCAGATTTGGACTTTTTTGTTGTGCAAACATTTGTCCAAGGCAGGAGTGGTCATCAGTCATATGTAGAGTTTAAACGTCACACCAGAACCTCAATGAAAGTGGCATGTGGAGCATCCATGACATGTAAATCAGATCTACTGTGGACAATCTGACTTCAGTTCTTTTTTTCTCCAAGAAAAGGGAAGCATTACTGTTTGTCTTAAATCATCTACACTGCAGAAGACTGGAACCTGTGTTTACTGAAGATCCATCTCAGCCGTCTAATAACTTATCCCACCAACCTACACAGATTCCAGCTCGGTAAATGTTTTTCTTTACTTTAACGATTCCAATCAGAATGGCTAAAACAAACATGGAAATGCTCCCAGGAATAACCCTGACGTGGAAAGGACAGCTCCCTAATGTCTGCACTGCTGTTGATTTAGAAGGAAAATAAATGTCTCAACACATTTTTCATCAGTAAAGATAAAGGCTGAACTTACTGTTGCTGGCCAGCAGAGAATTTAAGGACTCAGCCCACTTTTCCAGCTCATCCCGACCAATCTTCCTCTTCTTACTGTGGCCCACTTGACTCCACTGACGCATGAAGAGCATACGAGACCTTCTCTCTCTAGCACTGAGGTCCAGATTCAGAGGAGGACATGGAGGGAGAATATATCAGGACAAAGAGATCATGTCTACACATCACATACCAAGACACAGTGCAGGAGGCCGATAACAGGAAGATTTCAGGTCCTGGTGCTCCTTCAGAATCAAATCAATTCAAACATCTCTAGCATCTAAGAGTTAGCGACAGAAACCCAGCAAGGCTCTCACCTGTCCTTCTGATCTGCATGAAGCAGGTTGGAGTGTGAGGAGTGAGGACTCTGTAATAGAAAGCAGAGTTTACGAGGAGATCCTCCACCAGCTCCTAGAGAAATATAGTCCATCCAGCTAGGGGACTGCAAAGTTTACATCATTAGATTTAAAGTAAAGTGTGTCCAAACTTTTGACTCATAGTGCTATCATAAGTATTTATTTATTTAATAAACATGAGACTTTATTGAACCCTCAGTGGGGAAATTTGCATGCCACAGCAGCAAGAGTATGAATGACAGTTCCAGGGAAAAAGAGGACACACACACACACACACACACACACACACAAAGGGCCAATAACAATATAAATTATCTACAGCAAGTTTTATTGAAAACTATTTAAAAAAAATAATTTACTTATATTAACTCACTTTCTGTGCCATTTTGTCTAATTCAGCGTGGTGGCAGCTGGAGCCTATCCCAGCACTTAACAGGCGAGGGCAGAGTACGCCCCGGACAGGTCGGCAGTCCAATGCCGGGCCAACACAGAGACAAACAACCACTCACACTCAGTCCTCAGGAGAATTTAGAGAGGCCAGTGAACCTAACATGTCTTTGGACGATGGGAGGAAGCTGGAATACCCGGAGAGAGCCCACGCATATACGGGGAGAACATGCTCCACACAGAAAGACCACTGTTCCAACCTCTGCCCCAGCCGAGGATCGAACCAGCGACCATGCTCGAACCACCGTGAGGCCACACCACCATGCAGCTCATATTTATAATGCAATTATAGTTACATATAATTGCAGAAAAAAGTGGTGGGAAAAAGGGGTTAGATGAGGTGGCAGAAAGGGTGATGGGATTGACAGGAAGTGACACGGCAGCACATATGGGGTTATATGGAGCTGTTATACGGTCTGACGGCTGTGGGCAGGAAGACCTGCGTTATTACTCCTTCCTGCACTGCGGTGTAGCAACCTTGCACTGACGCTGCTGCTCAAAGCCACTGCAGCAGCTGGTGGAGCTGCTCATGATGGATGTTAGCTTGGCCAGCATCCGTCTGTCTGCCACCTCCTTAATGGAGTCCATCTTGTAGGAATTGTAAGCTATACCATGCTGGTGAATGTATGATTGTCTAAAACACCGTCCTCCCTTACCTGACAACAGTGATGCAATCTACCGGCATGCAAGCAAAGCAACTAAACCCTACCTACCACTCCTACACACAACTTGTCACAAATGCTTCAATCACAGCTTTTCTTACTTTATTCTCAGGTTCCTTGTGCATAGTCTTCATTGGTTCACCCTCATCTATAAAAACACTCCAAGGTCATTCCCCTCTGTATCTAAAACATCTTCTGCAGCCAGTATCTGGAGCCCGGTCCATCACATGGTCTTCACATCTTATCACGCCACACATCCCGAAACCAAGTCTAGCTTTGGACAGTTGTTAGAACAAAATGTTAAACTGGATTTTTTAAAAGGCAACCTAAACGCAATTTAGTGGCATTTGTAAATGTTTTTCCACAATCTAACACTGCTTTTATATTTCTAATGATGTACTGAAACTTAAATGTGTGTTATTGTTCTGCTTTCATTTTTTCTCCTTCCTTTACTCACAAGAGGTTTCTGCCACTTGTACTCAGTGTTTTGCCTGGTAAAATAAAAGTTCCATAAATAAAATAAACATTTTTACAATCTTTATTAACTAGGTTGGTCAGCTGTCAGTTTTCTCACAGCTGGGACTTTAGTTCAGCTGCATGAACCGGTTGAAATGAATTTCTACCATTTAAGTGGTGAAGAAGCCACCCGAGACCTCAGCTGACCAGCGTCCCACCAGAACCAGAACCAGAACCACACTGCTGCCATTGTTACATGAGTGTCAGAGGGTTTCATCGCTACCATTACTGTGAGGGGTGAAAGTCTTCAGACCCCTCCCAGCCTGGCTTCAGGAAGCAGACCCTTCAGTTATCAGGACCCTCTCAGTGGAGCCGGTTTCTAACTTGGCTTCAGGGGGCAGAGGCCTTCACTACCTTTCAGATCAGGCTTCAAACTTTTCTTTTTAATAAACCTTGTAGTAAGTCTGGCTTGGAGACCCTCATCCATCCCTTTAGTTCTGCTGCTATAGGCTGAGGGGATGTCCCATGATGCACTGGGCTCCTCCATGCTCTGACTCTCCTGGTGTGGTTGCTTTGCTGTAGCTGGTGTTTCTCCTCTCTCTGTGGGTGTAGCTCTCTGCATGTTTCTGCTCTGAGGTGACTGACCGCACCAACCCAGACTCTGTTTACTGCCTGGTGTTTCTCATTTTCCTCTCAACTTAGACAACCACCTCGACTCTGGTTCTGCTGGAAGTTTCCTCCTGTGACAGGTTTTCTTCTGTCTCCCTCGGGGTCAGTGTGGACATTTCTAACACTGTCAGGTCTTCACTACACTGGACTGCTCTCAGAACATGTTCCAATGGTTTATATAAGTTAAGTTAAAGCTCCTCTTTGTAGAAAAATATGCCTAAAACATCTACAAAAAGATAATGTACGTTTATATATGTAAATAATGTACATGTATAAAGTACTTGTACTTCATGTAAAACAAAGAAAAATGTGGAGTTTTCATTATTTATTTGTCACTATGCTCTTATTTTACTGGTAAGCTCTTAAAATGGCATAAACTCAAACTTTAAAGTTTCCCACCTGTCCAAACAGGCTCTTGAGGTGCAGCTTGGCGGTGGACAGGCGGGGTCTATCCTGGTGGCCATGCTGGAAGTTAAAGCAGGAGGAGTTGCAGGAGGATGATGGAGATGGAGGAAGAGGAAGGTCTTTTTTCGCCACACACGCAGTGCTGTTCTGGGCGGCCGGCGACAGCTGGCTGTCACTGTATGCCCTGCAGCCTTCACTGATAGCACACACTCTGAGGCGGTTCTGTTCCAGTCTCTCCAGCTTTTCCAGGTTCTCTGCACTGAAGCTCTGCTCCTTGTTCAGCTCTTTACTGCTCACCTCACTGCAACTCATGTTTGGCTCCTGAATGGTGGGGGTCAAGCCCACTGACTCTCTGTTAGAGCCATCAAACCCCAGTTGAGGTATGTAGATGGCAGACTCCGGGTTCTTCTGGTGATCTGGGTTCTTAAGTCCCATCTTTTTCCATGGAAGGAAATCCAGATCCAGGAGGGATCCCTCAGAGCTGAATCTACGCATGGTTGTTGGGTATGTGATGTATGAAAAGTGATGGAAATGGTGATAAAAGAAAACTCTGCAAAAAAGTGAAAAAGACAAGTAAAAAGTAAGAAAGGGAGCAAAGCTTCAGAAGTCCTGGTTTCTGTGTGCAGTCCTGTAGGAAGTCTAGTTTCTAGCTAAATGTTGCTGCTCAAGTCCCCACTAAAGAAAGTGGAACATAAAGTCCAGTCATCAGAACTTTACATTGGCTTGACTTAAAAACCCTGCTGATGGTGAATGGTTTAGGGCTAAAATCCATTCAGGATGCCTCAGGTCATCAGGGTCAGGTCTACTTTCTGTTCTGAGTCAGAACTAAACATGGAGCGTTCAGCTTTTATGCTCCTCACATGTGGAACAAACTCCCAGAAACCTGCAGGTCTGCTGCACCTCTCAGCTTCTTAAAATCAAGCTTAAAAACTTTTCTATTTGCTGCTTTTTTATCAGAACAACTGTTAATGTCTCACACTGTAATTTTTATTTCTTGCATTTTATTTTAGCTTTTTCTATTTCCTTTTTTAAGTTTGTTTTTTAATGCACCTTTTAATGTTTCCCACACCCCACTGTAAAGCTTTTAATGTTTTTTACAAAGTACTTTGAATTGTCTTGTACATTAAATGTACCATACAAACTAAATTGCCTTGCCTCTGATGCTTTATGTTTCTTATTAGCTGTCTATGAAGTTGTCAGCCCCTTACAAAGGCTTTGGTAGAAGTCAGGAAAATATTAATATAGTGTAAAATATTAATAAAGACATAATTCAACAACTTCCACATCTCATCAACCCACATTTTTATTCCCAGTAGAACATAAACAACATATCATACTGAAAATGTGAGCTGATACTGAATCTGATGCAGCAACACGTCTGGAAAAGTAGTTCCAGGGTGATGTTCGGCACGGTGTAAAAAGTAGTTCCAGGGTGATGTTCAGCATGGTAGAAAAAGTAGTTCCAGGGTGATGTTCAGCATGGTGTAAAAAGTAGTTCCAGGGTGGTGTTCGGCACGGTGTAAAAAGTAGTCCCAGGGTGATGTTCGGCACGGTGTAAAAAGTAGTTCCAGGGTGATGTTCAGCATGGTGGAAAAAGTAGTTCCAGGGTGATGTTCAGCACGGTCTAAAAAGTAGTTCCAGGGTGATGTTCAGCATGGTGTAAAAAGTAGTTCCAGGGTGGTGTTCAGCATGGTGGAAAAAGTAGTTCCAGGGTGATGTTCAGCACGGTCTAAAAAGTAGTTCCAGGGTGGTGTTCAGCATGGTGTAAAAAGTAGTTCCAGGGTGGTGTTCAGCATGGTGGAAAAAGTAGTTCCAGGGTGATGTTCAGCATGGTGTAAAAAGTAGTTCCAGGGTGGTGTTCAGCATGGTGTAAAAAGTAGTTCCAGGGTGGTGTTCGGCACGGTGTAAAAAGTAGTCCCAGGGTGATGTTCGGCACGGTGTAAAAAGTAGTTCCAGGGTGATGTTCAGCATGGTGGAAAAAGTAGTTCCAGGGTGATGTTCAGCACGGTGTAAAAAGTAGTTCCAGGGTGATGTTCAGCATGGTGTAAAAAGTAGTTCCAGGGTGGTGTTCAGCATGGTGGAAAAAGTAGTTCCAGGGTGGTGTTCAGCACGGTGTAAAAAGTAGTTCCAGGGTGATGTTCAGCATGGTGTAAAAAGTAGTTCCAGGGTGGTGTTCAGCACGGTGGAAAAAGTAGTTCCAGGGTGGTGTTCGGCACGGTGGAAAAAGTAGTTCCAGGGTGGTGTTCGGCACGGTGTAAAAAGTAGTCCCAGGGTGATGTTCGGCACGGTGTAAAAAGTAGTTCCAGGGTGATGTTCAGCATGGTGGAAAAAGTAGTTCCAGGGTGATGTTCAGCACGGTGTAAAAAGTAGTTCCAGGGTGATGTTCAGCATGGTGGAAAAAGTAGTTCCAGGGTGGTGTTCAGCATGGTGGAAAAAGTAGTTCCAGGGTGATGTTCAGCACGGTGTAAAAAGTAGTTCCAGGGTGATGTTCAGCACGGTGGAAAAAGTAGTTCCAGGGTGGTGTTCAGCACGGTGGAAAAAGTAGTTCCAGGGTGATGTTCGGCACGGTGTAAAAAGTAGTCCCAGGGTGATGTTCGGCACGGTGGAAAAAGTAGTTCCAGGGTGATGTTCAGCATGGTGGAAAAAGTAGTTCCAGGGTGATGTTCAGCACGGTGTAAAAAGTAGTTCCAGGGTGATGTTCAGCATGGTGTAAAAAGTAGTTCCAGGGTGGTGTTCAGCATGGTGGAAAAAGTAGTTCCAGGGTGATGTTCAGCACGGTGTAAAAAGTAGTTCCAGGGTGGTGTTCAGCATGGTGTAAAAAGTAGTTCCAGGGTGGTGTTCAGCATGGTGTAAAAAGTAGTTCCAGGGTGGTGTTCAGCATGGTGTAAAAAGTAGTTCCAGGGTGGTGTTCAGCATGGTGTAAAAAGTAGTTCCAGGGTGATGTTCAGCATGGTGGAAAAAGTAGTTCCAGGGTGATGTTCAGCACGGTGTAAAAAGTAGTTCCAGGGTGGTGTTCAGCATGGTGTAAAAAGTAGTTCCAGGGTGATGTTCAGCATGGTGTAAAAAGTAGTTCCAGGGTGGTGTTCAGCATGGTGGAAAAAGTAGTTCCAGGGTGATGTTCAGCACGGTGTAAAAAGTAGTTCGAGGGTGGTGTTCAGCATGGTGTAAAAAGTAGTTCCAGGGTGGTGTTCAGCATGGTGTAAAAAGTAGTTCCAGGGTGGTGTTCAGCATGGTGGAAAAAGTAGTTCCAGGGTGATGTTCAGCACGGTGTAAAAAGTAGTTCCAGGGTGATGTTCAGCATGGTGGAAAAAGTAGTTCCAGGGTGATGTTCAGCACGGTGTAAAAAGTAGTTCCAGGGTGATGTTCAGCATGGTGTAAAAAGTAGTTCCAGGGTGGTGTTCAGCATGGTGGAAAAAGTAGTTCCAGGGTGCTGTTCAGCATGGTGGAAAAAGTAGTTCCAGGGTGATGTTCAGCACGGTGTAAAAAGTAGTTCCAGGGTGATGTTCAGCATGGTGTAAAAAGTAGTTCCAGGGTGGTGTTCAGCACGGTGGAAAAAGTAGTTCCAGGGTGGTGTTCGGCACGGTGTAAAAAGTAGTCCCAGGGTGATGTTCGGCACGGTCTAAAAAGTAGTTCCAGGGTGATGTTCAGCATGGTGTAAAAAGTAGTTCCAGGGTGATGTTCAGCATGGTGTAAAAAGTAGTTCCAGGGTGATGTTCAGCATGGTGGAAAAAGTAGTTCCAGGGTGATGTTCAGCACGGTGTAAAAAGTAGTTCCAGGGTGGTGTTCAGCATGGTGTAAAAAGTAGTTCCAGGGTGGTGTTCAGCATGGTGTAAAAAGTAGTTCCAGGGTGGTGTTCAGCATGGTGTAAAAAGTAGGTCCAGGGTGGTGTTCAGCATGGTGTAGCATCTTCTTCTTCTAACATGTCTGGAAACGTCTGGGAAGTGAGGAGACCAGTTGCTGGAGTTTTAGGAGAGGAATGTTGTCCCATTCTGGTCTGATGCAGGATTCTAGCTGCTGAGCTTTGGTCCAGAGAAGACGGGAGAAGCTGGTTCTGGATCCTGTTCACAAGTTTTCTGAGTCCATGTACTGGTTTCCAGTAGAGAATCATTTCTGTTTTTAATGCAGTGCTGTCTGAGAACCAGCCTCCAGTTTCACCTTCAGCTTTGTCACATACACACAGAGATTCCTCCTGATTCTCTGATTCTCGTGTTAATATTTTACACTGTAGGAGGTGGGATCTTCAAAATCTTCACAATTCTATGTTGAAAAACATTTTCTTGAAATTGTTCCACAATTTTGAGACCCAGTTTGTCTCAGATTGGTGAACCTCTGTCCATCTTTCCATCTAAGAGACTCTGCCTCTCTGAAATGCTCTTTATACCGTCATGTTACTGACCTGCTGCCAATGAACCTAATTAATTCAAAATCAGCTTTTTTTCCATGAAAAGGTTGATCGATCGATCTATGCTTGGTGTGCTGTGGCTGAAACAGGTGCTCAGCAAAGGCGGCGGATCTGGGTGGTCGAATTATGTGGGTTTGGGGGCTCTGTCCATTGTGATGTTCAATCCCCGCCAGGCCTCGGGTTGAACATCATGTCTCAGTTTCAACATCTGATATGTTGTTTATGTGCGGTTGGGACAAAAATATGGGTTGATGAGGAATTTTCTTTTACAGTGTGCTGGTATGTAAGAGTAGCAGCACAGCTGACATCTAAATCCATCAGTGATCAGATCACTTAGAGAAGCCATTTTCATAGGAGTGTCATCAGTGATGCAGAACGTCTCTGGGTCACTGTGGATAGGAGAGACTCTAATGAAATCCACCACAAACATTAACTCTGTCGGATATGATCTGAAGCACGTCCATCATATCACCATCACTGGGAGGAGAGTTCTCTTCTAGAATATTTTCTACTCCCCAGACTAAAAACAGCTCCTCGTCTCAACAGTTCTAACACGACAAGACTGTGTGTGTTTTCTTTGCACGCTTTATCTTTAACTTCAAGAGAAATTTTTGCTAAAGTATCACTATTTTCATAATTTCCTCAGAGATGTGTTCCCTAGAAGTGTTATATATAAATCTTCAGCACTGCAGAAGACAGCCCGGGGAATAAGTCAGAGAGATTGGGGTTAATATGAGATGAAATTAGACAATTAAAAAAATGGGTCAACGTATGAAAGACTGTTATTATCAGCTGTATGAGTGGGAGCAGCTGCCATTAAGGAATGCATGGATGCTTTTAAATTTCTCTTCATTAACATAAATAAATCAATACACGCATTTAGTTTTTCATTGAAAAGGTTCAGGGATTTATGGGTGTAAAAAAATCATTTAAGGACTCAAAAGAAAAGTTTGTCTGATCCAAAATGCTGCAGCGAGGGCTCTGATGAGATCATATTTCTCGTTTTATCTTCTCTTCAGTTCCCTGTTAAATCGAGAATATAAAGCTACTAGTGACCAAGCTCCACCAGATCTTAAAGATCAGAGTTCCTGATTTTCCCATCAGAGCTTCACTCTCAAACGGCAGGTTTACTTGTGGTTCCTAGAGGTTCTAAAAGTAGTTTTAGAGCCCTCTCTGTGGAACCAGCTCACAGTTTGGTTTCAGGAAGCAGACTATCTATCTTTCAGACTAGACTTAAAACTTTTATAAATCTTATAGCAGGTCTGGCTTGGTGATCCTGATTCATCTCTTTAGTCCTGCTGCTAGAGGCTGAGACTCCCGGGGGACATCCCATGATGTAAATGTTTTTTATATAGGACTTTACAACAACCCACTGGTAAACCAAAGTACTTTACAACCGATTAAAACTGAAAACACACCAGAAAATAAGTACATAAGTAAAAGAAAGATGAGTAATAAAAGCACAAAAAATAAAAAGAGAAAAATTCAAATAGAAGTGTCGTCACTCAACTGGGCGTTAAACACCATCCTAACTTAATAAGTTTTAGGTTTGTTCTTCCTCTCAAATGTAAGTCGCTTTGGATAAAAGCGTCTGCTAAATGACTGTAGAATAGAATAGAATAGAATAGGTTTAGATTTAAAAAGGCCGTGATGCAGAGCTTATTCCAGAGCCTGGGTGCAGCAATTGAAAAGGCTCCGTCACCCCGGAGTTTAAATCTGGACCTGGGTAACTCCAGCAGTAGCTGGTTAGAAGACCTCAGATCATGCTTCACTCACGGTAACATCTCACATAAACAAGGCGGTGCGAGGCACCGAGCTCCTCTGCTCTTTACTCGCCATGTAGAAATATCTGACTTTCTGATGGACGTTTTCCTTTCCGGGTTCTGGTCCTGATGGAGGTTTTCCTTCCTTGTTCTGGTCATGATGGAGTGTTTTCCTTCCTTGTTCTGGTCCTGATGGAGGTTTTCCTTCCTGGTTCTGGTCCTGATGGAGGTTTTCTTTACTTGTTCTGGTCCTGATGGAGGTTTTCTTTCCTTGTTCTGGTCCTGATGGAGGTTTTCCTTCCTGGTTCTGGTCCTGTTGGAGCTTTTCCTTCTTTGTTCTGGTCCTGGTGGAGGTTTTCCTTCCTTGTTCTGGTCCTGATGGAGCTTTTCCTTCCTTGTTCTGGTCCTGATGGAGGTTTTCTTTCCTTGTTCTGGTCCTGATGGAGGTTTTCCTTCCTGGTTCTGTTGGAGCTTTTCCTTCCTTGTTCTGGTCCTGATGGAGGTTGTCTTTCCTTGTTCTGGTCCTGATGGAGGTTTTCTTTCCTTGTTCTGGTCCTGATGGAGGTTTTCCTTCCTGGTTCTGGTCCTGTTGGAGCTTTTCCTTCCTTGTTCTGGTCCTGATGGACGTTTTCCTTCCTTGTTCTGGTCCTGATGGAGCTTTTCCTTCCTTGTTCTGGTTCTGATGGAGGTTTTCTTTCCTTGTTCTGGTCCTGATGGAGGTTTTCCTTCCTGGTTCTGTTGGAGCTTTCCTTCCTTGTTCTGGTCCTGATGGAGGTTGTCTTTCCTTGTTCTGGTCCTGATGGAGGTTTTCTTTCCTTGTTCTGGTCCTGATGGAGGTTTTCCTTCCTGGTTCTGGTCCTGTTGGAGCTTTTCCTTCCTTGTTCTGGTCCTGATGGACGTTTTCCTTCCTTGTTCTGGTCCTGATGGAGCTTTTCCTTCCTGGTTCTGGTCCTGATGGAGGTTTTCCTTCCTGGTTCTGGTTCTGTTGGAGGTGTTCCTTCCTTGTTCTGGTCCTGATGGAGCTTTTCCTTCCTGGTTCTGGTCCTGGTGGACGTTTTCCTTCCAGATTCTGGTCCTGATGGACATTTTCCTTCCTGTTTCCGGTCCTGATGGAGGTTTTCCTTCCAGGTACTGGTTCTGTTGGAGGTGTTCCTTCCTGGTTCTGGTCCTGATGGAGGTTTTCCTTCCAGGTACTGGTTCTGTTGGAGGTGTTCCTTCCTGGTTCTGGTCCTGTTGGAGGTGTTCCTTCCTGGTTCTGGTCCTGATGGAGGTTTTCCTTCCTGGTTCCGGTGCTGATGGAGGTTTTATTTCCTGGTTCTGTTGGAGCTTTTCCTTCCTGGTTCTGGTCCTGATGGAGGTTTTCCTTCGAGGTTCTGATTCTGTTGGAGGTGTTCCTTCCTGGTTTTGGTCCTGATGGAGGTTTTCCTTCCTGGTTCTGGTCCTGATGGACATTTTCCTTCCTGTTTCCGGTCCTGATGGAGGTTTTCCTTCCAGGTTCCGGTCCTGATGGAGGTTTTCTTTCCTGGTTCTGATGGAGGTTTTCTTTCCTTGTTCTGGTCCTGATGGAGCTTTTCCTTCCTGGTTCTGGTCCTGGTGGAGGTTTTCCTTCCTGGTTCTGGTTCTGTTGGAGGTGTTCCGTCCTTGTTCTGGTCCTGATGGAGCTTTTCCTTCCTGGTTCTGGTCCTGATGGAGGTTTCCTTCCAGGTTCTGGTTCTGTTGGAGGTTTTCCTTCCTGGTTCTGGTCCTGATGGAGTGTTTTCCTTCCTTGTCCTGGTCCTGATGGAGTGTTTTCCTTCCTTGTTCTGGTCCTGATGGAGGTTTTCCTTCCTGGTTCTGGTCCTGGTGGAGGTTTTCTTTCCTTGTTCTGGTCCTGTTGGAGCTTTTCCTTCCTTGTTCTTGTCCTGATGGAGGTTTTCCTTCCTTGTTCTGGTCCTGTTGGAGCTTTTCCTTCCTGGTTCTGGTCCTGATGGAGGTTTTCTTTCCTGGTTCTGTTGGAGCTTTTCCTTCCACATTCTGGTCCTGATGGAGGTTTTCCTTCCTGGTTCTGGTCCTGATGGACATTTTCCTTCCTGTTTCCGGTCCTGATGGAGGTTTTCCTTCCAGGTTCCGGTCCTGATGGAGGTTTTCTTTCCTGGTTCTGATGGAGGTTTTCTTTCCTTGTTCTGGTCCTGATGGAGCTTTTCCTTCCTGGTTCTGGTCCTGGTGGAGGTTTTCCTTCCTGGTTCTGGTTCTGTTGGAGGTGTTCCGTCCTTGTTCTGGTCCTGATGGAGCTTTTCCTTCCTGGTTCTGGTCCTGATGGAGGTTTCCTTCCAGGTTCTGGTTCTGTTGGAGGTTTTCCTTCCTGGTTCTGGTCCTGATGGAGTGTTTTCCTTCCTTGTCCTGGTCCTGATGGAGTGTTTTCCTTCCTTGTTCTGGTCCTGATGGAGGTTTTCCTTCCTGGTTCTGGTCCTGGTGGAGGTTTTCTTTCCTTGTTCTGGTCCTGTTGGAGCTTTTCCTTCCTTGTTCTTGTCCTGATGGAGGTTTTCCTTCCTTGTTCTGGTCCTGTTGGAGCTTTTCCTTCCTGGTTCTGGTCCTGATGGAGGTTTTCTTTCCTGGTTCTGTTGGAGCTTTTCCTTCCACATTCTGGTCCTGATGGAGGTTTTCCTTCCTGGTTCTGGTCCTGATGGAGGTTTTTACTTCCAGGTTCCGGTCCTGATGGAGGTTTTCTTTCCTGGTTCTGATGGAGGTTTTCCTTCCTGGTTCTGGTCATGATGGAGGTTTTCCTTCCAGGTTCTGGTTCTGTTGAAGGTTTTCCTTTCTGGTTCTGGTCCTGGTGGACGTTTTCCTTCCAGATTCTGGTCCTGATGGACATTTTCCTTCCCGTTTCCGGTCCTGATGGAGGTCTTCCTTCCTGGTTCCGGTCCTGATGGAGGTTTTCTTTTCTGGTTCTGTTGGAGCTTTTCCTTACTTGTTCTGGTCCTGATGGAGGTTTTCTTTCCTTGTTCTGGTCCTGATGGAGGTTTTCCTTCCTGGTTCTGGTCATGATGGAGGTTTTCCTTCCTGGTTCTGGTTCTGTTGGAGGTTTTCCTTCCTGTTTCCGGTCCTGATGGAGGTTTTCCTTCCAGGTTCTGGTTCTGTTGGACATTTTCCTTCCTGGTTCCAGTCCTGATGGAGGTTTTCTTTCCTGGTTCTGTTGGAGCTTTTCTTTCCTGGTTCTGTCCCTGATGGAGGTTTTCCTTCCTGGATCTGGTCCTGATGGAGGTTTTTACTTCCAGGTTCCGGTCCTGATGGAGGTTTTCTTTCCTGGTTCTGTTGGAGGTTTTCCTTCCTGGTTCTGGTCCTGATGGACATTTTCCTTCCTGTTTCCGGTCCTGGTGGAGGTTTTCCTTCCTGGTTCTGGTTCTGTTGGAGGTGTTCCTTCCTGGTTCTGGTCCTGATGGAGCTTTTCCTTCCTTGTTATGGTCCAGATGGAGGTTTTCCTTCCTGGTTCTGGTCCTGATGGAGGTTTTCTTTCCTGGTTCCGGTCCTGATGGAGGTTTTCTATTCTGGTTTTGTTGGAGCTTTTCCTTCCTGGTTCTGGTCCTGATGGAGGTTTTCCTTTCTGGTTCTGGTCCTGGTGGAGGTTTTCCTTCCTGGTTATGGTCCTGTTGGAGGTTTTCCTTTCTGGTTCTAGTCCTGGTGGAGGTTTTCTTTCCTGGTTCTATTGGAGCTTTTCCTTCCTGGTTATGGTCCTGATGGAGTTTTTCCTTCCTGGTTCCGGTCCTGATGGAGGTTTTCTTTCCTGGTTCTATTGGAGCTTTTCCTTCCTGGTTCCAGTCCTGATGAAGGTTTTCCTTTCTGGTTCTGGTCCTGGTGGAGGTTTTCCTTCCTGGTTCTGGTCCTGATGAAGCTTTTCCTTCCAGGTTCTCGTCCTAGGGGAGGTTTTCCTTCCTGGTTCTGGTCCTGATGGAGGTTTTCCTTCCTGGTTCTGGTCCTGATGGAGGTTTTCCTTCCTGGTTCTGGTCCTGATGGAGGTTTTCCTTCCAGATTCTGGTTCTGTTGGAGGTGTTCCTTCCTGGTTTTGGTCCTGATGGAGGTGTTCCTTCCTGGTTCTGGTCTTGATGGACATTTTCCTTCCTGTTTCCGGTCCTGATGGAGGTTTTCCTTCCTGGTTCCGGTCCTGATGGAGGTTTTCCTTCCTGGTTCCGGTCCTGATGGAGGTTTTCTTTCCTGGTTCTATTGGAGCTTTTCCTTCCTGGTTATGGTCCTGATGGAGGTTTTCCTTCCTGGTTCCGGTCCTGATGTAGGTTTTCTTTCCTGGTTCTATTGGAGCTTTTCCTTCCTGGTTCCGGTCCTGATGGAGGTTTTCCTTTCTGGTTCTGGTGGAGGTTTTCCTTCCTGGTTATGGTCCTGTTGGAGGTTTTCCTTTCTGGTTCTGGTCCTGGTGGAGGTTTTCTTTCCTGGTTCTGGTCCTGGTGGAGCTTTTCCTTCCTGGTTCTGGTCCTGGTGGAGCTTTTCCTTCCTGGTTCTGGTCCTGGTGGAGGTTTTTCTCTCCACTGTCTCCTCATACAGCTCAGGATGGAGGATTCAATCAAGGAGAAGATTTGATCCGGTCCATCTGTTGAACCATGAACTGGTTTATATGAGTTATTATGAACTGGACCCACATGGTGGGTTTGTTCTATGTGGAATATAACTGGGCTACAGTGAACTGGATTGAGCTGAATTGTGTCTGTAAAAGTGAGTTGAGATGACCTTGTTGTAAATATGTTGGATCAGTTAATGACCAATTTATTGATCGTATTGATTAATCTGAGTTTTCTATAGAAGTCTTTCAGTTGTTAACATGATTCCAAGGAGGAAAGACATCAGCAAGAAGCAGCTGCTGCTGCCCATCAGTCTTAGAAGGGCTATAACCTGGATATTCTACAGATTAATGTTCACAGGTAGAAAACATTCAAGACAGGAGCTGATCTTCCAGGAGTGTACGCCCCAGCACAATCAGCCCAAGATCAGACCATGAACAGCCCAAGATCTACGCCTCAGATCCCTCTACGGAGGATGAAAAGTGCCACATTAAAATATATAAACAAAGAATTGGATAATTGATTAAATATGTTATTAATTTATTAACATGAATTAATTTTTAAATATATCAACAATTTAATTTCAGGTTAAAACATATTTTATAGCATTTAATAAATCATTTAATGATCTCCATGCTGCAGGGAATCAATCATTTTCCTGGTGGGCGGGGCTAAAATTGACACGTTAACCATGGATTTGATTGCTTTTCTCTGGAGGCTACAAATAAAACCACATTGTTCTTCTTCATTTTTATCACAGTGACTAGCAGGTTAGAGGATTTATAGACAACCTTTATTAGGAGATGTGACTATCTGCTGATGAGCCACAGAGACCATTTAAATCAGGAAACGTGAAAGAATTTGCCAAATAATTATGTGTTTATACATCAGTTTAATTAATTTAAAATAACTTAAAAACATTCAGCTAATTATTAATTTATAAATCAATTTCAAATATGCATTCACTAGCCAACTGACACTGAAGATAATAATTGATAGGCCCATATGTTTTTATTTACATTATTATTAATGGCACATTTAAATTTATTTCACATTTAATAAATAAATGGCATATTTAAATCATTATTCAATGCTGTATTTATGTATTTCATTATGGTACTTTTCTCCCCCTTAAACCAAACGTTAAAGTAAAGACAGTCCAAGAAAAGTTAAAGTTAAAAAAGACTGAACAGGTAGGCTTGTTTGGAAGGGCTGAAAAAAAACTTTTCATTCTTTTTAGTTTCAATCGTGACTGAATTTTAACATGTTTTTAAATCCTGATCCACAAAAACTTACAAAGTTTAGATCTGATTTCAAGTAAAAATAATATTAACAACAAATATTAACAACAACAACAACAACAACAATAATAATAATAATAATAATAATAACAATTGAACCTGATTTTAAGGAACAGGAAGGGTGTACCGTGAACCATTAAAAGTTTACGTTCCTGGAAAGAAAAATACTTTACCTGTTACTGTTTTTCCCAGAGACGTTGATCCAGGACTACACACCTGAAACCAGAACCGGATCACCTGAGAACTTGTGTCATCTGTTTTTACTTCTCAGCTGAAAAGACTCGTTAAAAAGATTGAATAGTACCGGTTTTATTGGCTTTTAAAGCCACAGAGGGTCAGATTTTAGCAGCTGCTGAGTTTATCGGACTGAATGGAAGCTGATTTTCAGTCTGAAGGCTTCACGCTGCCTGAGGTCGCAGGTCAGCTGCGCCTGTTTACCTCTTCTCCGTCCGCAGTTACTCCGCTTCCTCCGTAGCAGCCCCGCACATTCCTCCACAATCCTCCAACTGACGGCTGTGATCCACAAACACCTCAGCTCATCGACCAGGAAGCAAGTCCAGCTTTGTCTTCAGCTCTGCTCTTCCTCATTCGCCTCCTCCTCCTCCTCCTCCTGACATACAGGAGCTCCAGCCGTGACGAGGAGCTGGAAGTTTCCTCCTCAGCCTACAGCCACACCTTCAGCTCTGCCCCAACTTGTCTGACTTTCAACCAAAGACGGTCAGAATTAGACGCTTTTTATTGTCTCCATCCCCAGATGAACCAACCTCAGCCGTGACAGAAGAACACTTCATTTTCTCTCCATAATTAAATAAATGATCAACACCAACATAATCTGATCTGTTAAAAATGACCTTTATCTTAGAGCAAGTGACAGAAAACTCACGTGGAGACTCCTCCTCCTCCTCCTGACGTCTTCAAGGTGAAGCTTTCCTCATTCTGACTGCAGGCGGCAGTAACGTACCTGTTAGTGATGGAGGCTCCTACAACCTGTGTGTAGGCTGCTGTTTCACACTGATTCAACACTGTTTACGTGTTTTTAAAAATTTTTCTAAAATCTTATTTAAAAAACTGATTTATTATTTAACATTTGAATCCATACAGCAAACATCAAGCTTTGGGTGATGTTTGGATGTTATCCAGATTTCAGATATCAGGACTGGATCAGAAACCCAAAAAGTGGATAGGTGCATCTCTATTTACTAATTCCCAGGACTACTTTAATAATTCCAAGGACCACCTTACATGTTCCTTAGGACTACTTGACTACTTCCTGGATGAACTGGGCTGCTATCCGCTGGTTTTCACTGAAAGTAACGTGGTTTTCTTTTAGGAGGAGCTAATCATTTACATTTTCTAGTGTGTTCAATGTGAATTTACTCACAGTAAGAGAAAACAGGACATTTAAAGCATTTTTCCACCTTCTGATGGAAACCAGAGGCTGCTAGCTGTGGTTTCCTGCTAGCTAACAAAATGACCGGGTTTGAAACGCTTCGGACACAGAAGGAATACAGGGGGGTGGATCTAAGATCTGGCGACTAAAATTTACATGTTCTATTGTTCTGTGTCCTGGATCTACCTGCTGCGGAACCACAGATGTGTTAAGAAATCAGACCGGAAGGTTAATTTGTTAATCACATGTTTATTATGCTGGCAGGAGCAGCTGCAGCAGGACATGCAGAAGCTGACAGAGGAGTTCTGCAGAACCACAGAGGAGTTCTGGAAAACCACAGAGGAGTTCTGGAGAACCACAGAGGAGTTCTGCAGAACCACAGAGGAGTTCTGGAAAACCACAGAGGAGTTCTGGAGAACCACAGAGGAGTTCTGGAGAACCACAGAGGAGTTCTGGAAAACCACAGAGGAGTTCTGCAGAACCACAGAGGAGTTCTGGAAAACCACAGAGGAGTTCTGGAGAACCACAGAGGAGTTCTGGAGAACCACAGAGGAGTTCTGGAGAACCACAGCTACTGTTAGTTTGATGAAGCTCTACAAGCTGCTTCAGACACACTTGGAGGATGCAGCTTTAAACATGAAATAAATAAAGTCTGAGTCCACATGAACGATAACTGTGTGGGTTTCTCTCATGGTTCTGTATTCAGTCTCAGTTTCTTTCTGCTTCTCAGAACCGAGCCGGAGTCTCCATGTGGACCTTCTCCTGAATTAAACACCAAACCTTTAAATATCTGAAGATGGTTCTGAATAATCAAACTAACTGGGTCGTACCACTGAGAAAACCCCATCAGAACCAGTCAGAGCTGGTCAGCACTGTGTGGGAGGCCAGTGCGAGCCACCTTCAAGAAGTACGTCCTCCCTCAAACAGCCGCGGTGAAGCTGGGAGGCTGATCCGTCGCCCAGACGCTCTCGCATTTTTTCTTTTCTGGCTGGGAAAGACGCACATTTAAAATTGGTCAGCTTTAAAAACTAAAACGTGTCGGCTGATGACCATGTGGGACCTGGTTCTGAGTTCAGAGGAACTTATGAGCAGAGGAAACAGTTCAGGGACAACGATGACGCGTCAGAACAGAGAAGTTCAGCTTAAACTTGAGTCTGTGCTGATGGTGAGAATGATCCGTCTTTCAGGAAGTCTCCTTTATTCCACTCCCAGCTCATCTGGGGTCAGTTTCTGCTCTGCCGGAGTGAGGACAGGAAGAGGGGCAGCAGGTTCAGGGCTGGTCTGGGCTCCTGGACCCCCAGAGCCACCAGAACTCCCGTGAGGAGGGAAGTCACTCCGGGAAGGACGGGAGGCCGAGCCGGTATCACCTGAAACGGACAGCAGCAGAAACACACCACTGAGTTTAGGATGTTTAACAAGTAAAACAAAAAAAGTGAAATGAAAACTTTATTTTATAAACATTGTAAAAATCAGTCTTAGTCTCTCTGAGGAAGTTTCAATGATCTGGGTGCATTCTCTAAACTGAAACACCTCAGGTTCTGGTTCTGTTGGTGTTCATCAGTCTTTAAGTTCTGCAACAGGTTCTCGGGTGGATCGAGGTCTAGACTTAGCCTCAAGTCATTCCATTTAACCGTTTCTCCTTAAACCCCTCAGTGGTTTTTATTCCCTCATGCAGCAAAGTGCAATTACGTTTGAGGACTTAAACATTTATATCTCAGTTTTTGTCTGACAGAAAGAATTTATTTGTCATCCATATATCAAACACGTTGGTCCAAAACCAAGCTATCCAGATTTAGAACTGAACCTACCTGTGATAATGCTGCTGCTGCTCCACGATACAACACCCGTAGACCTGTTCCCTCTTACAGCCTTATTCAGTGTTCCACCACAGGACCAACGTCTGAGTGATCCTAAATTCCCATAGAAATATGCTACACCTTAGAGAAGATAAAACACACCCTCCCGGGGTCTTCCCTGAAATTCCATGCTTTTATTTCTTTTTAACAGTAGCTGTGCTCTATAATGTGAGCTGCTGGAGAACCTTGATTAATAACCTTTAGGAATTAATAAAGTATCTCTATTTTAATATATTCCCTCATTTTCGACCTGTTTCCCTGCTGGTGGAAACATCCCCACATCATGATGTGGCCACCACCATGCTTCACTATTGGTTTGTTCAGTTTTATTCTCTTTTAGAGGACCTTTTCCACATGTTTTAAGAGTCCACTTCATGTCTTCTGGCAAACTTTTCTATCAGCAGTAGCTTTTTTTTTCTATCCACGCTTCCATGAAGTCTTCTTCTACACCTCCATATCTTTTACCCTGAGCTGTTTGGAGGGCTCCTTGGTCTTCATGCTGTTTCAGACTCTGGGTCCTTCCAGAGAAGGTGGATATGGACATTTGGACCTTACTGAACTGATTATGGGACTTTTGAAGGTAAGTGCATCAAATTCACATAAAGTTTGTTTGATCTGTTTGTTTAAAGACAAAAAGGGGGTGAATACTCCTGTAAACCACAGACAGATGTTGACAGGAAGTGCTGTTAAAAGTCATCAGCAGCTGCATCAATCAGTGTTTGGACCATAGATGATGCTGAGGGGTTTCTGCTCTGGAGCTTCCACTGGGTTTATTCACACCAAGATAGTCGTAGGGGCTCAGTTCATTTGGGTGGAGAACGCAGAGAAATGTCACACATTCCTTTAATTTGCTTTGCTTTCACACTGCACTTTACTGAAGTGGACTGGAGTGTCTGGCCAACATCACGCAGTTACAACAGCTGCTCACTAGGGGGTGATATTCTCCAAAACAACCACTGACCAAGAAGATAGAAGAAGCAAATCTGGCTCATTGATTGGCCAGGACTGCACCACAAGCAAACAACAGAGCAACAATAAATTTCTGCAGTCTGGTTTCTGGTTGTGCTCTGGTTTCAAACGTGATCTGGTTTTTACCAGATTCTGTCCGGTATGAGCAGCAGGGGAGGCAGCCAGATATCCACCATGTTGATCTACGTCAACCTGTCTCTGGTCCACTGGATGGTTTCGTTTGCTTTCACACCTCCGGTTTTCAATCAGACCAGAGTCCACTTCATTGGTCCGCACCAGAATGAGTGTCCACACTGCTCTAAACGAACCGTACTATCCGGGGAAGTGGACCAAGCAGCACCAGCGTAAATGTGCCCTTAGTCTATTAAAGCAGCTCCACTGCTTCAATGTGGAAACCGAAAGTTGTCTGCTCACCTTTTCAACTTTGTGACAATGGATGAGTCCGTCCTGCCCAACGTAAAACGTGGAGAAAGCATCATACGACCTGGAAGAGATGACATCTGGATTAGAAAGATTAGACTGAGACAGTAGACTAGTTTACTTATCAAACCAGACAGTTCTGACGCAGTCATTACAACTGAGGAACAACCCTTGGGAAGGATGTGGGTAAGTTAGGGTTAGTCAGAGAGCAGGTCTGGGAAGGATGCATGGCTAATGTGGCTAATGCTATCACTGACTGATACTGTGGGAACTCTGATTTGGAACCAGTAGCCTGAACTGGTTGTCATGACTGGTTTTATTGGTGCAGTATTTTCTTAAATGATCTGTCAGTGAGCGAGTAAAGATAAGAGGTCCCTCTGCAGACAGCTGCAGATTGCACCACCTCTGAAATGTTTTATGGAGGACTTTCTCTGGTTCAAAGTACAGATGAACACCTGAGCACCACTTTAACCTCCTTTTGACAAGCATGAGGTCCTACAGCTCAGAAGATGCTTGTACACACTACGTAGCTAACATGTAGAATATCAACATGAGGGAGATAAACTCAGCAAAAAGACTTCACCAGGAGAGGGTGTGTCCTGGATCTAATCACAGAACCACAGATGTGTTAAGAAATCAGACAGGAAGGTTAATTTGTTAATCACATGTTTATCGTGCAGGCAGCAGCTGCAGCAGGACATGCAGAAGCTGACAGAGGAGTTCTGGAGAACCACAGAGGAGTTCTGCAGAACCACAGAGGAGTTCTGGAGAACCACAGAGGAGTTCTGGAGAACCACAGAGGAGTTCTGGAAAACCACAGAGGAGTTCTGGAGAACCACAGAGGAGTTCTGGAGAACCACAGAGGAGTTCTGGAAAACCACAGAGGAGTTCTGGAGAACCACAGAGGAGTTCTGCCTCTACAAGCTGCTTTAGAATGAACACTTTGAGGATGCAGCTTCATTTTAAACATGAAATAAATAAAGTTTGAGAACATGAAAAGAAGGTTAACCATGTTTTTGTATGAGCTGTAAACTAATTCTGTGAGCTAAAGGTCCTTTAGAAACAATGAACAAAAGATCCATGCACCAGAACAAACCAGCTCCACCAGAACAAACCAGCTCCACCAGAACAAACCAGCTCCACCAGAACAAACCAGCTCCACCAGAACAAACCAGCTCCAGCTGTGTGATAGAACAAACTGTGTTACCTGTACAGGTGAGACTTGTCTTTGCGGTAGAAGCGCAGCAGAACGGTGTGAAGAGGGAGTCCTCTAACCCTCCAGCGAGCCTTGATGGTCCCATCCTCCATGTGCTTGGTGAGCTTCAGAACATCCAGCCGAGCCTCGGCGTAGTAGCAGAGACAGAGGAGGCGCCACATGGACAGGGTGAGGCGGTACGCCACACGCCCTCTGCAGAGACAGAACACACTGGTTTGACTGGTAGTTCAGAGCAGAACAGCAGCCTCAGCCTGGACCTGACTCACCTGGTCTTCATGTTGACGAGGCCGTTGATGAACTCCACATCATTAGAGTACATGGTGTAGTCATGGTTGGTCAGGAAAAAACCTGGAAGCTGAAAAACACAGAAGTTATTCATCAGAAATAAACCATGATGGAGGCACAGCTGTTGATAAGTCTGCTGTGTTACTATGACGACAACTTCTCCATCATCTTTTCTCTCCATCACACACCTCTGTGATGATTCCAGTGTCATGTATTACAAGATACTGGAGAGCGATCAGGTCAGCCAGTTAACTAATCAGGAGATACCTGGACCACTGTGATCTTAAGCCTTGTTTCCACCAGCAGGTGCAGGTCAGGTCTAATGACAGGGACCAGTCAGACCAGTCATACCAGAGCTCCACACTATCTGACAGATGTAATATACTCCACCCAGTGGCTGCTGGATCCCAGTTTTGATCTGATTCACCAGTTAAATGCTCACATTGAGTTTTACAGTAAAGTCCTTGTTTTTTTAAATAAAGTTCAACTGAATTGAAACAATGATGTGGATGAACGTCAGGTCTCAGATAACTGAGATAGTTCAGCTCATTGATGAATCAAATCAAGCTTTACTGTCATTTACCTCCATAGGACAGTAGTTCAGGCAAAAAGAAACAGCGTTTCTGCAGCGACCACCTAAAACAAATACAGCTGCAGTCATTCGCCCAACACATACACACATCCTTTAAAAGTCAGGTCTACCCGTCGGCCCCAAGAGCGCGGAGCGGCAACACCGAGCGCGGAGCGGCAACGCGCCGCTTTCCGCCTGCCACCTTGTCACACCAGGAGCGTTTCAGAGCAGAGCACCTCTGCTGGATGCTGCAGTTCACACGCTCACATGAGAACTGCAACATCGCGTAACAGTTGGTGCACTTATGGGGATTTAAAGAGACCAATGAACCAGCAAAAGGTTCTTTTGCCAGTCCGACCGAGTCTCATGTGCTCGCTCTTTATTTCATTATAGTATGGACGTTGTACGAAATGGTGTAATTTTCCACTTCCAAGATAAACGTCCACGTGTCAAGTATCACTTGACGGCTTGGTGCTCGTGCCAGCGGTTATGGTGTAATGTTGACATTTCAAAATAAAACACAATCCAAAGTCTGCACATAGTGTTTTATTTTTTTAAATCGACCAGATCCACTTTGCTTTCCATCGACTGAAATCCTGCCTGAACGATCTGCTCCAGACGGACCTGGTGGAACATAAGACCCAACACACCCCAAAAAAAGACACAAACGTATCCTCCTTTTGCTCCTCTCTCCTCCATTAGCTCACCATCCTCATTAAGCTCCCCTCTCCTCCTTCTAGCTCCTCACTCCTCCATATTCCTACATCTCCTCTCTTCTCCATCCTTCTTAAGCTCCTCCACCCTCTCTCAGAGTCCAGCAGTGAACACTGTGGTGTTTTCTCCTCTCCTCTGTGTCTTACCTCTATCCTCAGCCTTTCATACATCATGGACAGTTTCTCCTCTCTCTCCCAGTCTCCATCATAGTTCTCCACCTCTGCTCCTCCTGCAGAGCTGCATAGATCCACTGATGGCAGCAGGTCTCCAGGCCACCTGTTGAGTCCACAGTCCTGGTTGGACTTTCCGTCACTGCAGGACACCAGGTGTGTTTCCGGGCAGTGGAAACAATAAAACGTAGAGCCGTACATGAAGGGAGCTGGACATCCTTCTGCTTCAAACAGGCTTCTGAAGCAGCCATGTTCCTTCTCCACAGCATCACCTCTGCTCCTCTGGGGGCTCTCCACACTGATGTCATCCTCCCGGCTGCCATCCACCGTGGTGAGAGGAAAGCAGAACTCCAAAGACCGCTGAACCAGCAGCTCTCTTGGTTTAACGTGACTCAGTGACGGCAGCTCCAGCAGGCTGTGGAGGTCATGTGACTCGCTGTGCGGCACCAGCAGGCACACGCTAAGAGACTCCTCCCAGTCTTCGTCACATCCATGTCTCTGAGGTTGGCTGGCGTGGTGCAGCGGGTGGGACAGCAGCGGCTGCCTAATGTTCTGATACCTCAGGCTGTTAGGGGGGGCCAGGGCCCAGGCAGCACCACCCAGCGAGCGGGTCGGATTCATCCACTGCCATTCAGACACCTAGAAGGAGAACCGGAACATCCACTTTCACTTACAGTAATATTAATACTCTGATTGGCGAGACGTTGGGATCATCGGCAGTTTACCTGACTGAGACTCAGGTTCAGTTTCTGGATGGGCTGCCTCCTGCTGTGGCTGCAGACACAACCCACCCAGAGGGCCATGCCTCCTCTGCACACCGCCATTCACCACAGGGGGCACCAGCAGACCATCACCCACAGCAACGCAGACAGCAAAGAGTCTCCGAGGGAACCTCAGACTACTGCAGGATTTCCTGAAGCTCGTCAGACCTGAGAGCACACAGAGAAGACAAAGATGTCCAACATGAAAAATGTCTCCTTCCATCGCTGATAATCCGGCTGCAGATATTCTGATCAAAACATTCACCTATAACTTGCTAAGCATACATACTGATCAGATTTGAAGTTGTAAATGAACAAACATGACGGTCTGCTGTTTCTTTGTCTTCAAGGCTTCAGGTGTAGGACGTCTGTATCTCTGAACATCAGTGATACAAAAGCACATCCTTATGTGTGTTGGAGCAGGGACACATTGAAAACCTGCAGGACTGCCGCCCTTGTAGGAACGAACTGAGTAGTCCTGATCTTGATGTTCACTAACCCCCTGAAGCTCCACAGAAACTCTACCAGGAAGCCATGACCCGCAGCACTCCGCAACTAGCGCTGCATTTAATGAGCCTCGGAAACTAGAACTGTCTCTTTTTCTACCATCATACCATGTAACGAGAACACAAGAAATAGCTGTCGATTTAGCTTATACAAAGAACAAATTCTCCACAGCAGTTATACAGTTCTCTGAGAAAGCTTGAAAAGGATTAGTCCGTGGTTTTATTGGAATGTAAATAATAAGAAAAAGGATAAGAATATTTACTTGGCGTGCTGCCTTTTAATGAATGTCTTAAAAGGAATAGATGGAGGTGGATCGAAGATGACGAAGTTTTAACCAAAATTTTGTCCGACTCACCGTTGAGGATCAGACCACAATCGGGGGGCTTTCCTCCCTTTCTACAGTGAAAACAGAAATTCCGAGTTCTTAGTTCTTCTCGAACGCAGCACATGACCAGGACTAGTCTGCGGTGGCAGCTGATACCAACAACTCACCTGGTGCTGTCCCTGCATGTCCAAATGTCCAGAGTCATTTTGTTTTAAATCATCTCCAGTGTCCTCATTCTGTCAGCAGGTTTTAGAAGTAAAAACTTAGAAGTCTTTCACGTTTACACTGAATTCTTATGTTATAACCCTCTCAGTGTACAGTAACAAACTCCAGCTCTGTGACAGCAGCTATCCGTATTAAACGTGCTAAAAGGCCAACACTACATATACGAAACATTTCTTGTGCATTTTGTTCAAGAAAATGCGGAGACATTAACTCTTAACTAGCCTTAAACATATTGCAAACAGCAGATTCACAACACTTAATAGCATGATGGAGCTTGTATTCAAGTTATTCAAGCTGAAATATAACACAGTTGCTTTTCATTCATATATATATATATGCCATGTTAGCCATTCCTGAGACCAAGATTATTTGGATAAATGAGCATAACATATATGCTGTTAGCTAGCGCTGCCAACGGTGACAGAATGATAGCTGCTAGCATGCTAGGCGTACTAGCAGCAGCTTAGCCGGGAAAACCTGCCCGTCACGTTTGTTACCTTTCTCTGTGGAAAATCATCTCACATTTATGTAGATATCCTCGCCCCTTAGCTTAAAGTGGGTATGACCGGGTCTGGTTACCGGAGACAATTAGCAAGTTAGTAACTCAGGTAACTTACACAAATGTCATTTAGATCTGTGTGTCCTTGCCCGGCAGAACACGCCTTACGCAGCCCGCCGTAAAGGTGCCTTCATTGTCGTCGTAAATACGGGCACCGCGGCCACACAGCGACACCCGTGAAACATGTTTTTAAAACAAATCCACAAAAAACAGTCTGTTCTTATTTGAGTAATTTATGACTTTTTCAGACTTCAGCAGAAAAAAGAAAAAAAAAAAAAAAAAAAACGCAGCAGAAAGTAGTATGATAAAATGCTGATTCACCTTTCATTCATTCTTCATTCATGTATAATCTGAAATATTAAATGCTCTGAGAATAATAAAGTATTATTTATTTGACTTGATTTGATTAATTATTATGATGATGATTATTAGTTATTATTAATCATATTTATTATGATAATTATTTCGTTTAAAAAACTATATCAACATCGTATTTTCCCTCTGGGATTAATATATATATATATATATATATATATATATATATATATATATATATATATATATATATATATATATATATATATATAATTTCCCTTTAAAACAAACTACTACAACGTTGCAATTTCCCTCTGACATTTTTAAAGTATTTTGATTTAATTTGATTCTTTATTATTTAAAAATGCTGCTACTGCATCACATTACCCCCTGGAGTGTAGTTTTCATTGAATTTGATTTAATTTGATTAACTTTAGTTAGTAGAATCACATATTAACGTTCAGCACTGTGATAGGAAGTCAAGTAAAATCCGTTTGATTAATGAACTGTATTATTCATGTTTGAGGTAATCAATTGCTTCCTCGTACAGCACTTTTCTTGTGCTTTTGCACATTTGCTCTGTTTATTTATTTTATTATAATGTGGACTTTTTATTTTTAAACCTGTCTTGTTGCTGCTGTTTTGTTCAGACATTGTTCGTTCATTTATTCGTGAATGGGTGAGCTGTGCGAGTACTCTTATGCCCCTGTTACCTACATGTGTTCTCGAGCAAATGGCAGCCTAGCTATATAAAGTCTTGAGTCTTGTTAGTAAATCAGACCCATGCAATGACGGAGGAAACAATCTGATATCAGAAAACTCACATGAGATGGTCTACTGAACCCTGCAGCAGATCTGTTTGGTTATTCAGCCACGATGCTACGGAGTCAAATGATTAACAGCATCTCAGGAACGTTGACCTCAGAGATAATAAATCTGCTGTGACCTTAGCAGGTCACTTGTTCAGATTACTCATTTTTCACAGCAGAAATCAGCTTAACATGAGCAGAAATAAACATAATGATGCCTCCAATCTATTAGCATCTGCTCAGTCTGGTCCAGGTACATCTGTGGAAAACACCTCAACAGTCCATGAGACTTCAGACCTCTGTACATTTTTAAACCAGTTTCACCAGCAGAAGACTCATGCCAGAGCCCCAAAACAACACAAATACAGACACACAACCATGATAAAATGTTTGGTGGTCGGTTGGTCAAATCTGAACTTTTGATTCAGACACAAAATGTGAAGCAGAAACCTAAATATTTCTGTTGGCAGATAAAGTGCTTACAGGGATTAAATTATTGCTTCACAACTCTTTAAACAACATGCAGGAACCCACGAGCACATTCTGCAGCAGAGATCCTCAATCCTGGTCCCTGAGGGCCGGTGTCCTGCAAGTTTTAGAAGTTTCCCTACTGCAACACACCTGATTCAGACTCAGTTTATGATTGATGTCAAGCTCTGCACAAGTCTCCTAATTACCCATTAAATTGAGTCTAGTGTGTTCCAACCAGAAACTTCTAAAGCCTGCAGGACACACTCAAAAACTTCTAAAGCCTGCAGGACACACTCAAAAACTTCTAAAGCCTGCAGGACACACTCAAAAACTTCTAAAGCCTGCAGGACACACTCAAAAACTTCTAAAACCTGCAGGACACACTCAAAAACTTCTAAAACCTGCAGGACACACTCAAAAACTTCTAAAACCTGCAGAACACACTCAAAAACTTCTAAAGCCTGCAGGACACACTCAAAAACTTCTAAAGCCTGCAGGACACACTCAAAAACTTCTAAAGCCTGCAGGACACACTCAGAACCAGGATTCAGGATCCCTGTTCTGCAGCATCCAGGAAAAACAGATCTACACCTAACTAAAATCTAGATTCCTGACATTTGACTCCTATGTTCTGTGTTTGCATCCTGACAAAGCTTTGATTTGACTACAGCAATGTGACTTTTTAGTGGAAGGAAACCCTCAACATATGCTGTGCACGATTACTGGGAGGCAGATAAAAAGACTGAAACGGGTCAATGATGAGGATTTCCTCATGTGGTCTGACATTCTTAAAATATGGAGATCTCTGGAGTTACATAAATCCATCAGGTGACAGTAATTTAAAAACAAGAAGAAGCTTAAATTCATGCCTATTGCTGATTTTATTTTAACACGCTTCCTGCAGCATTATCTGACTTCCATTAACAAAATTCATTACATTGGAAATTTCATATGGACATAATTTCTTCTACTCTGTTACTTTTAACCTTTTTTACATTTCGAGTGCAGTCAGCACCATCAGGCCAACCCTCCTGGTGAGAAGCTGACAGCGATGCAGGTGGAGGATACTCTGGTGTCCCGGACCGTGGACTACCTGACTGGAAGACCACAGTATGTGCGCCTGCAGCGCTGTGTGTCGGACACAGTGGTCAGCAACACTGGAGCACCACAAGGGAGCGTCCTCTCCCCCTTTCTGTTCCCCCTCCACACATCTGGCTGCAGCTCCTGCAGAGACCTGCCACCTTCAGAAGATTCTGATGACTCTGCTGTAGCTGAATCATTCAGGGAGGAGATGAGGTGGGACATCCAGCTGCTGTGGACTCCTTTGTCAAATGGTGTGAGCAGAATCATCTGTAGCTGAATGCGACAAAGACTCAGGAACTGATGGTGGATTTAGGAGATTGAGGGGCGGTAGTGGATCAGGCGGTAGAGCAGGTTGTCCAATGACCAGAAGGTTGGCGGTTCGATTCCCACTCCCACCGTCATCTGTCATTAACCCTCCCTGCCTGTAGTGTTGACATCACTGGTGAATAAATGTGGATGAATGTTCAGTGATGGTCGGAGAGGCCGTAGGTGCGGACTGGCAGCCACGTTTCCGTCAGCCTGCCCCAGGGCAGCTGTGGCTACACACGTAGCTTAGCATCACCAGGTATGAGAGAGGAGTGGATGAATAATGGATACACAATGTAACGCGCTTTGGGTGCCTTGAAAAGCGCTATATAAATCTAATCCATTATTGTTATTATCCAGAACACCAGCGACACATGTTTCATTACAGATACCTTGGAGTGCATATTGACAATAAACTGGACTGGGTTAAGAACACTGCTGCACTTTACAAGAAGGGCCAGAGCGTCTCTATTTGTTGAGGTGGCTAAGGTGGTTTAACATCTGCCAAACGCTGCTCAGCATGTTTTATGAGTCTGTGGTGGCCAGTGCTATCCTCTGTGCTGCTGCATGCTGCAGCAGACTGAGGGTTGCAGACACAAACAAACTGATCCACAAAGCCAGTAACGTGGTGGGATGGAGCTGGACTCTCTGACAGTGGTGTCGGAGAGGAGAATGTTGTCCATAATTAAGACAATACTGAAAAATGCCTCCCACCCGCTTCACAACCTGCTGATGAGCCACAGGAGGACTTTTAGAGACGGACTGATACCACCTCAATGCTCCACTGAACCACACAGGAAATCATTCCTACCTGTGGCCATCACACTGTACAACTCCTCCATATAGCAGCAACATCCACTGTCATACATTTACACTCTGCACTACATTCTACTGTCTATCATACTGATGTACATAGTACTCTCTGGCAGGATTGATCCTGGATCTGTTTATATAGATATTGTTACTAATCTGTCATTTTTCTTATTGTGATTTTTATCTTTATCTTATCTTTTCTTATTTGGCATGAAGCGACTGTGTGCACACAATTTCCTACATCATTAATAAAGTATTCTGATTTTGATTACAATTTGAAACAATAAATAAATATGAAATACTTTTTTACAGTGGTTTGAGAGAAATGTATTGTTTTACTAAATAAATTATTTATTTATTTATTTGATACTGTTCATTAATATTTATTTGATATGATCTGATTTATTTTTCCTGTTTATTTGTTACAATATGGACAAAAAGAAGCCGGAACCTGCCAATCCTCCAGCCAAATGGGGGCAGTAGAGGGCAGCAGAGCGCCTTCTGCGCCTGTCGGCCGAAGAAGAAGAAGACAGTTTGGCGAGTCGACCGGCATCTGCATCATCACGTTATTGGGCCGCATGACAGACGTGCGCCTATCACAGCATACAGGAAAATAAAAACAGCCTGGATTATATAGAAGTTATTTATTTAAGAAAGTCACAGTGGACGTAAAAACATGCCGAAGAAACAGAAAGAGGAAGCGGAGTGGGTGGACGATGGTGACACTCCGGCAGCAGGTGAGATAACGTTACTGTCAGAAGCTAGGAAGCTAAGCTAAAGCTACAGTAACCAACGAGACAACAGTTAAACCAAACTCGGGATTTTTCTCGTTCCTTATCCCAACTCTTCACGTAGCTTCAATAATCTGTGACCTGATTGGATCATTGATTAATCTCTCTGAGTTATTCATTTTGGGCCAAATTAAAGTTACCGAGCAGCTTAATCGTAAATAATCACTGATAGAGTTTTTATGTATGAAGTTGAGGATCTGCTAGCATATGGTGGTCTTAGGGACATATCACTCTCACGTGTTTAAAAACGACCTGGTTTATAAAACATGAACACGGATTAAATATGGGATCGTGACGAGATGATTTCAGATTTATATGTACACGTTGACACGTGTTTGACATCATTATTAAATATATCTTTATAGATGACCGTTACACGTACAGCTCCAGAAACCGCTGAGTGAAGCACAGTAAACACTGGACACATGCTTCCAGCAAATTCTACAGTCAGCACTTCACTTTGAGTAGCTGGCTTCATTCAGATGCTGGCATGTTAACTATACAGTTTAGATTTTTACCTGCAGGAGTAGCGACAGGTGTGTGAGGAAGACTGCAGTCAGATGAACGAGGACAGGATTTAACACCAAACTGGGACGATGCTGGGTCTGCATCATTAACCCTCTAAAATCTATGTTTATATGTCTGGAAACAACAAACACAACCAACGAGCAGTGTGTTTTTCCATAAAATATATTTTATTTACAAAACTTAAAGGGACTTAAGAGAATATGAGAAATCAAAGAAATGAGGACAAAAAGTAAAGAAACTACCGTACCACAGAAGGCACAATATTTAGGAATGCCATGATTACAGCTTTTCTTGACACCATTATTAATTGTGATGGGTGAAGGAGGCACTGTTTGAGGTGTGGCAGGCAGAGATGCCAAGCAGATAGACCACCATCTGTATTCTATGTTAATTCATTTCCCAAATGTTTACAACTTCATAAACACTCCAGATAGGTGTATCACCCCAAACTTAGCTTTGGTCCTTCATTTCAGCCGTTCCAAATGAGCTCTGCTGAGAACGGGAACCTGTCATTAGTGGTGAGGTCAGTGGCTGGATCCGCTACCGGTGGCCGTGGTTATTCCCTTCATGAGGTCAGAAAGGGAAAGATCCCAGACTCGCCCGTTCGAGCACACATTTGCTAAAAAGTAGAACCAGCAAGTGAGAAGGAGACAGACTTTTCTCATTTTTGAGCCTCATACACAGGCTATGAGGACACACATGACTGTTAGAAAACCTTTAGAAAGTGAGTTTTGCATAATATGGGACCTTTAATGTTTATTTATTTATATATTTTAAAGCCAATAAAATCTAGAACAAGGTAAAGTAACCAAAAAGTCTTGTTTCAACTACATCTCTGCTGTAAAAAAAGAAATCCTACATTTTAAGTCTGGATTTCTCTCAGAGAAAACAGATGGAAAAGGAAAAGGACTGTTACCTGGCCATGGAAGGCTTCTTTCTCGAAACGACATTATAAAAATTATTTAGAACATTTCTTTTCAACCTGAGTAGAGAATTTAGAAATTCAGGAAAAACATCTAGCTAGTTTTAACTTCCAGCTATCCTTGGTACATAAATAGTACGGGAACAGTGGAAATAAAGAAACAAGACTTATCTGGGTATCTGGAATTAAATATGGTCTCCTCTACAGGCCATTAAACACTGATGACTGAAAGGTGTCACACTCGTACCAAACAAAGCATCCACTGAAAGAGTTGGAGAATTTTCAGTTATTTTCCATCCATATAATAATAAAACGTTAAGTACATGAAGCCGTCACGTAGCTTTAAGTCCAACCAGAGTGACACAGAATTATAAAAATGACCTAACATTTCACCTCCATGTTACATTAGTTAATATTAACATCATTTAACACAGTTTCTGAACCTTTACCTTTGGTTTGCACTACAAAGCTGCCGGTTATCCTGCAGGTGGAGAAACATGTTGGATGTATTTCCTTTTTTATGTGATGCTGTACAGGCTGGTGAGCCGTCCTCCACAATCACAGCTGTCTCATTTTTTTCTAGAACCAAAGAAATTTGACTTTAATTCATTAGTTTGGAGGATTAACTCTTCCTCTGCTGTACTTTCCCACGAAAACACGGAAGGAAAACAAAGCAACACAAGCGGTAAAACGGAGGTTTAACTTTGTTTTCCTTCCTGATCTCATGCTGCGGTTCAGACGTGGAAAATGATTAATGAATCACTTAGTCACTATAACACTGTGATTAATTGTGAAGTTGAGTAATCGTTATGCTCCTAACCCTAAAATGAACTAAATATTTTCTTTTAACAGAAAAAACAGTGAAAAAGGGGAAGAAAAACAAAAAGGAGAAAAAGAGTGTAAGTACACACTTCTTATTAAACGTTTGATCCCAGTAACATGACGCGTCTCACTGCGTGTGTTGATGTTCTGCAGTTCTTCGAGGAACTTGCGACCGACAGCAAACCTGAGAAGGTGGATGAGACGACGCTTAAAGATACTCCAGCAAAACAGGTAAGTCGCCAGATCTCAGATCCACCCCCCTGTATTCCTTCTGTGTCCGAAGCGTTTCAAACCCGGTCATTTTGTTAGCTAGCAGGAAACCACAGCTAGCAGCCTCTGGTTTCCATCAGAAGGTGGAAAAATGCTTTAAATGTCCTGTTTTCTCTTACTGTGAGTAAATTCACATTGAACACACTAGAAAATGTAAATGATTAGCTCCTCCTAAAAGAAAACCACGTTACTTTCAGTGAAAACCAGCGGATAGCAGCCCAGTTCATCCAGGAAGTAGTCAAGTAGTCCTAAGGAACATGTAAGGTGGTCCTTGGAATTATTAAAGTAGTCCTGGGAATTAGTAAATAGAGATGCACCTATCCACTTTTTGGGTTTCTGATCCAATCCTGATATCTGAAATCTGGATAACAGCTGATATTGATATTTTCCAAAACCAAATGTATGGTATAATAAAAACAAAGGTATTTCATTTATAATTTAGCTTCTTTTTATCTTTTTGCTCCAAGAGAGTGTGTTGATATGGACGCAGGATGTATATGAATAAACTGGGAACACTAGATAGTCTGGCAGCGTAGCAGCAGACTGTGGTCTGCAGATCAGCTCAGAGGGCTCGTTTCTGCTGATCATAGAGGCCACTGTTCAATCTGGCCGGAACGTCTTCATAGAGCCGATTAGCAACAACTTTTAGTTCAGTTTGAAGAGCCTACAAACAGGGCTGTGCTAGTTTAAACTGCTCCAGAAGTTTATGTGCAATAATGAAAGCATCGCTAACGCTGCACTGTGAAATTAGCCCGTCATGACCAACAAACTGTAGCTACGAGCAAAACAGCCCAGGCTGGAGATTCCCACGTCTTCCTTCACCTTCTTCACGTGAGTCTCATTGTCACGCAAGATTACAGCATTTCACCTAGCAGACTTTTCCAGAATGATTCTTGACGGATAGACTGACTGGTCAGAATGATGAACTGGAGCAGCTTTCTGTGGGCTAGTCTCTTTTCACCTTGTCTGCTGGACGCTTCGAGAGCTCTACGGCACTATTTTCTTCTTAGCTGAACAACATTCTACCCTAGAAACCTGGAACCCTTGGCTGTACGCATATTTCAAGTTGCTGTCTTGCTTTTTTATGTTTCCAGACTAAAATATATGAAATTTGTGACATTCTAAAGTAGCAAAGGCAGCTCATTCCCCATCAGTGCAGTTATAGACAACGCTACATCTAAACTAGAAACTTGGCAAAAAACTAAATCATAAATAATTATTTATATAACCGAGTTCTAATTGAATTATTTCATGAATTGATTCTGCTTGAACATATTATGTTTAGCTTAAACCTGCTTAATACTTTTAATTTGTCAACACGAGACCATGAAAGGCTCCCTCCGTGTAGGGGAAAGGTGGATCTGGGAACTCAGCCTGATATCCGATCAGTGAATCACGTCAACATTGAGCCCAATACTGCCCAATAATCCTAGGAATGAGTAAAGTAATCCTAGGAATGAGTAAAGTAATCCTAGGATTGAGTAAAGTAGTCCTAGGAATGAGTAAAGTAATCTTAGGAATGAGTAAAGTAGTCCTAGGAGTGAGTAAAGAAGTCCTAGTAATAAGTAAAGTAATCCTAGTAATGAGTAAAGTAGTCCTAGGAATGTGTAAAGTAATCCTAGGAATGAGTAAAGTAATCCTAGGAATAAGTAAAGTAATCCTAGGAATGAGTAAAGTAGTCCTAGGAATGAGTAAAGTAGTCGTAGGAATGAGTAAAGTAATCCAAGGAATGAGTAAAGTAATCCTAGGAATGAGTAAAGTAATTTTAGGAATGAGTAAAGTAGTCCTTGGAATGAGTAAAGTAATCCTAGGAATGAGTAAAGTAATCCTAGGAATGAGTAAAGTAATCATAGGAATGAGTAAAGTAATCCATGGAATGAGTAAAGTAATCCTAGGAATGAGTAAAGTAATCCTAGGAATGAGTAAAGTAGTCCTAGGAATGAGTAAAGTAGTCCTAGTAATGAGTAAAGTAGTCCTAGGAATGAGTAAAGTAATCCTAGGAATGAGTAAAGTAATCCTTGGAATGAGTAATTTTAGGAATGAGTAAAGTAATCCTAGGAATGAGTAAAGTAATCCTAGGAATGAGTAAAGTAATCTTAGGAATGAGTAAAGTAATCCTAGGAATGTGTAAAGTAATCCTAGTAATAAGTAGTCCTAGGAATAAGTAAAGTAATCCTAGGAATGAGTAAAGTAATTTTAGGAATGAGTAAAGTAATCCTAGGAATGAGTAAAGTAATCCTAGGAATGAGTAAAGTAATCTTAGGAATGAGTAAAGTGGTCCTAGGAATGAGTAAAGTAATTTTAGGAATGAGTAAAGTAATCTTAGGAATGAGTAAGGTAATCTTAGGAATGAGTAAAGTAATCTTAGGAATGAGTAAAGTAGTCCTAGGAATGAGTAAAGTGATCCTAGGAATGAGTAAAGGAGTCCTGGGAATGAGTAAAGTAGTCCTAGGAATGAGTAAAGTAATCCTAGGAATGAGTAAAGTAATCCTAGGAATGAGTAAAGTAATCTTAGGAATGAGTAAAGTGGTCCTAGGAATGAGTAAAGTAATTTTAGGAATGAGTAAAGTAATCTTAGGAATGAGTAAGGTAATCTTAGGAATGAGTAAAGTAATCCTAGTAATAAGTAGTCCTAGGAATAAGTAAAGTAATCCTAGGAATGAGTAAAGTAATTTTAGGAATGAGTAAAGTAATCCTAGGAATGAGTAAAGTAATCCTAGGAATGAGTAAAGTAATCTTAGGAATGAGTAAAGTGGTCCTAGGAATGAGTAAAGTAATTTTAGGAATGAGTAAAGTAATCTTAGGAATGAGTAAGGTAATCTTAGGAATGAGTAAAGTAATCTTAGGAATGAGTAAAGTAGTCCTAGGAATGAGTAAAGTGATCCTAGGAATGAGTAAAGGAGTCCTGGGAATGAGTAAAGTAGTCCTAGGAATGAGTAAAGTAATCCTAGGAATGAGTAAAGTAATCCTAGGAATGAGTCAAGTAATCTTAGGAATGAGTAAAGTGGTCCTAGGAATGAGTAAAGTAATTTTAGGAATGAGTAAAGTAATCTTAGGAATGAGTAAGGTAATCTTAGGAATGAGTAAAGTAATCATAGGAATGAGTAAAGTAGTCCTAGGAATGAGTAAAGTAATCCTAGGAATGAGTAAAGTAATCCTAGGAATGAGTAAAGTAATCCTAGGAATGAGTAAAGTAATTTTAGGAATGAGTAAAGTAACCCTAGGAATGAGTAAAGTGATCATAGGAATGAGTAAAGTAATCCAAGGAATGAGTAAAGTAACCCTAGGAATGAGTAAAGTAATCGTAGGAATGAGTAAAGTAGTCCTAGGAATGAGTAAAGTAATCCTAGTAATGAGTAAAGTAGTCCTAGGAATGAGTAAAGTAATCCTAGGAATGAGTAAAGTAATCCTAGGAATGAGTAAAGTCATTTTAGGAATGAGTAAAGTAATCTTAGGAATGAGTAAAGTAGCCCTAGGAATGAGTAAAGTAATCCTAGGAATGAGTAAAGTAATCCTAGGAATGAGTAAAGTAATCCTAGGAATGAGTAAAGTAATCATAGGAATGAGTAAAGTAATCCTAGGAATGAGTAAAGTAGTCCTAGCAATGAGTAAAGTAATCCTAGGAATGAGTAAAGTAATCTTAGGAATGAGTAAAGTAGTCCTAGGAATGAGTAAAGTAATCCTAGGAATGAGTCAAGTAATCCTAGGAATGAGTAAAGTAGTCCTAGGAATGAGTAAAGTAATCCTAGGAATGAGTAAAGTAATCCTAGGAATGAGTAAAGTAATCCTAGGAATGAATCTGGTATCCCATGAGGAACTGTGTTACACTAGAAGGTAAAAAGTGAACCTGAGCAGGTTTCCAGGTGTTTAATGGAGGTGTAACGCAGGTAAATATGTCAGGAAGCCATCAGCCGATGATGATGATGGACACCTCTATCGATGGTCAGAGTCAGGAGGATCCAGGGCCCCACATTCACCTTAGAACCACCATGAGGGTCCAGAAAGACGTGAAGCCCAAGATAGTCTCTGATAGGAAGAGAATCCTTCACTATAAACCTCCTTCATCTCCATGGAAACCAGCAGGACCTTCATGGTTCATGTCAATCAAAGGCAGAGTCATAGGGGAACACGTTAGCAGAGTTTTTAGAGCTGGAATAAAACTTTTCACCACAAACAGCAATAGTAAGACCTGGTTTCTGGTTCTGGCTGCTCGCTCCACCGTGATGAGACGGACGTCTCTGGAACCAGCAGAGTCTCTGCTGTCATGTGACTCCTGGTTCGTTTTGTTAGCTTGTTTGAAGCAGAGAGATTAGTAGAAGCTCTAACTTTTTGGTCATATACTTGCTTGAACTGTTTGGATTAGATGCCACTGGTTACTAGAGTCTTTCAGCTGAGTTTCTCATTTTCATCTTGCTATGCTACTTGTTAGGATTGCTGCTTTCTGGTGTCTGCAAACATCTTCCGGACTGTAGTATCTCATCCCTGGTCTGTTGCTAGTAAAAATCTCTTCTGATGGATACTGATTATAAAAGAAAACCTGTCCAGTATATGAGGAGAAATGGCTTGAGAGAAAATCCTGCAGACCAGAGAAACAGTCCTGTGGGAAGAGGGAAGGTGGTTCCTGCTGTGTGACATGCTGGGACAGGATAACAGGCCTACAGATCCTCTGCCCTCACTTAGTTTTTGAAAATATTTTATCCACAGATCAGCTAAAGGGTAAGCGATTGATCACAATTTACCCCAAAGAGTTACACACTACCATCCTCTCTATCTCAGGAGCGCCGTGATCTAGAGGACTTTCAGCTTTAAATCAGCCCTGACTTCATCCGTCTCCAGTAAAGATAAAGCCGTAGTTGTTGTTTATACATTTAAACCTTTTTTCAGTCTGATTTGGTTTTGCTTCTCCCCCGTTAGATCAGACGGTGTCTGTCTGTGACATGTCCGTCTGCTTTTTAGCCCCAGAAAAAGAAGAAAGACCGGCGGAAAGACAAAAGGATGGATGCAGATGAGGAGGATGAGGATGTCATGCTGACACTGAAGAAGCTGTCGGTCCAAGCCAGTGATGAGGAAGAGGAGCCAGGTATGCTGTTTGATGATGTGCTGCTTTTCCTCAGGTGTTTGGTCATGATCTCAATGACTACTTCTTCTTTTGCCTCCACAGTTGTCCCCTCGGCTAAAGGAAACAAGAAGAAGGTTGGTCATCAGACGTTCTTCTTCTCTCTTCCTCTCATGTCGACATGTTAACACATCTCTGTTGTCCTTCAGGGTGGAAACATTTTTGCTGCTCTCAGCCAGGGTCAGAGTGATGAGGATGAGGAAGAGGAAGAGGATGAAGAAGACAAGCCTGTAAAAAAGGTGGGTTGCTGGAGGTCATATGAAAGTTTGACCATCATGGAGAGTGGTTCTGTCACATGACCTCTCTTGTCCCAGTCAAACTGAACCAGCAGATGTTGATCGGGAAGGCGGATCAGGAACGTTGAAGCGGATGATGTTTGGGAAGTGTCTGAGGAGCAGCAGCTCATAAACAAACAGATCTACTTTATCTTAAAGTTCTGGCCTCTCTCTGTCTTTAAAACAGGAGGTGGAGAAAGGCAATAAAAAAGAGAAATCCAAATCCAGGAAGGTGAAGGTGGGTGCTGCTGGGAGAGCTCCTCCATCTTTTCCCAGAACAGAATCAGACATCAGGACTCAAGTTCCTGTCAGATCCTGGTCTGACACTTTACAGAGCTGAGCCTCAGAGCCGGCAGATGTTGATGAAATGATTTGTTTCTCACTCGTCAGGGAGCGTCCGATGAAGAGGAGGAGGAGGCAGACATGGATGACCCTGAAGAGAAACCTGCGATGAAGACCAAGAAGCCTGAGGCCAAGTCCAAGGTGTGTACTGATATAAACCCACATCCAGGTTTTCCCTCTAAGCTCGATGTGACTGGACTGTTCCCAGTTTTCTGCAGTAACTGGAGCCTGCATGTGGATTCTGGTCCATCAGTGAGATGGTTGATATTTGCAGAACATCAGGTTTTTCTTCCTCATATGAGTTTCACCTGCTAGTCTGACTAATACCCCCACATGGAAACACTGATCCAAACCTCCATCTTTCTGCATCTTTTTGTTAGAAAAATATAAAAATCTTTTAAAATCAGTGACGTTGTGACTTCACCTGTCCAAACGTCTCTGCTCTGTTAGAAAGGAAAACCAGCCCAGCGCCCACACAGCGTGGACGATGATGAAGAGGAGGCTGAAGGTGACATGATGATGGTATGTTTTCCCTCTGACGGATCCTCTCTGCTCATGCTCAGTGTGTGATGATGTCATGCTGTGGTTGTGACCTTCAGAGTGCTGAAGATGTCATCGCAGAGCAGGCCAAAGAGAAGGAGGACCCGTACGCCAACCTCAGCAAGAAGGAGAAGAAGAAAGAAAAGAAAAAGGTGATTATCACGTAGGAATGTTCCCAGTTCTCCAGCTTCCCGACACCACGTCCTTAAAGTCCATTTGGATATAGGTTGTTCCAGAAAGATCAGAACTGAGACACTGTCCTCTGTGGATCTGGATCTGATCCTCTGTGGATGTGCTGTGGATCTGGTCCTCTGTGGATCTGGTCCTCTGTGGATCTGATCCTCTGTCGATCCGCTGTGGATCTGGTCCTCTGTGGATCTGGTCCTCTGTGGATCTGGTCCTCTGTGGATCTGCTGTGGATCTGATCCTCTGTGGATGTGCTGTGGATCTGGTCCTCTGTGGATCTGCTGTGGATCTGGTCCTCTGTGGATCTGATCCTCTGTGAATCCTCTGTGGATCTGGTCCTCTGTGGATCCGCTGTGGATCTGGTCCGCTTTCGATCTGGTCCTGATGTGGATCTGATCCTCTGTGGATCCGCTGTGGATCTGGTCCTCTGTGGATCTGCTGTGGATCTGGTCCTCTGTGGATCTGGTCCTCTGTGGATCTGATCCTCTGTGGATCCGCTGTGGATCTGGTCCTCTGTGGATCTGCTGTGGATCTGGTCCTCTGTGGATCTGGTCCTCTGTGGATCTGCTGTAGATCTGGTCCTCTGTGGATCTGCTGTGGATCTGATCCTCTGTGGATCCGCTGTGGATCTGGTCCGCTGTGGATCTGGTCCTGATGTGGATCTGATCCTCTGTGGATCCGCTGTGGATCTGGTCCTCTGTGGATCTGCTGTGGATCTGGTCCTCTGTGGATCCGCTGTGGATCTGGTCCGCTGTCGATCTGGTCCTGATGTGGATCTGATCCTCTGTGGATCCGCTGTGGATCTGGTCCTCTGTGGATCTGCTGTGGATCTGGTCCTCTGTGGATCTGGTCCTCTGTGGATCTGCTGTGGATCTGATCCTCTGTGGATCCTCTGTGGATCTGGTCCTCTGTGGATCTGCTGTGGATCTGGTCCTCTGTGGATCCGCTGTGGATCTGATCCGCTGTGGATCTGGTCCTATGTGGATCTGGTCCTATGTGGATCTGCTGTGGATCTGGTCCTCTGTGGATCTGCTGTGGATCTGGTCCTCTGTGGATCTGCTGTGGATCTGGTCCCCTGTGGATCTGCTGTGGATCTGCTGTGGATCTGGTCCGCTGTGGATCTGGTTCTCTGTGGATCTGGTCCTCTGTGGATCTGCTGCTGTGGTCCTCTGTGGATCTGCTGTGGATCTGGTCCGCTGTGGATCTGCTGTGGATCTGGTCCGCTGTGGATCTGCTGTGGATCTGGTCCTCTGTGGATCTGCTGTGGATCTGATCCTCTGTGGATCCGCTGTGGATCTGGTCCGCTGTGGATCTGCTGTGGATCTGGTCCGCTGTGGATCTGCTGTGGATCTGGTCCTCTGTGGATCTGCTGTGGATCTGATCCTCTGTGGATCCGCTGTGGATCTGGTCCGCTGTGGATCTGGTCCTGATGTGGATCTGATCCTCTGTGGATCCGCTGTGGATCTGGTCCTCTGTGGATCTGCTGTGGATCTGGTCCTCTGTGGATCCGCTGTGGATCTGGTCCGCTGTGGATCTGGTCCTGATGTGGATCTGATCCTCTGTGGATCCGCTGTGGATCTGGTCCTCTGTGGATCTGCTGTGGATCTGGTCCTCTGTGGATCAGCTGTGGATCTGGTCCTCTGTGGATCCGCTGTGGATCTGGTCCTGATGTGGATCTGATCCTCTGTGGATCCGCTGTGGATCTGGTCCTCTGTGGATCTGCTGTGGATCTGGTCCTCTGTGGATCAGCTGTGGATCTGGTCCTCTGTGGATCCGCTGTGGATCTGGTCCTCTGTGGATCCGCTGTGGATCTGGTCCTCTGTGGATCTGGTCCTATGTGGATCTGCTGTGGATCTGGTCCTCTGTGGATCCGCTGTGGATCTGGTCCTCTGTGGATCCGCTGTGGATCTGGTCCTCTGTGGATCTGGTCCTATGTGGATCTGCTGTGGATCTGGTCCTCTGTGGATCCGCTGTGGATCTGGTCCTCTGTGGATCCGCTGTGGATCTGGTCCTCTGTGGATCTGCTGTGGATCCGCTGTGGATCTGGTCCTCTGTGGATCTGGTCCTCTGTGGATCTGCTGTGGATCTGCTGTGGATCCGCTGTGGATCTGGTCCTATGTGGATCTGGTCCTCTGTGGATCCGCTGTGGATCTGGTCCTCTGTGGATCCGCTGTGGATCTGGTCCTCTGTGGATCCGCTGTGGATCTGGTCCTCTGTGTGGTGACGTGTTTCTGTGGGCATGTTCTTCAGAAGGAGTACGAGCGTCAGGTGGCCAGCGTCCGGGCCCAGAGCGCTCTGGAGGGAGATTTTTCCGTGTCTCAGGCTGAGATGTCGTCCAGACAGGCCATGCTGGAGAACGCCTCCGATATTAAGGTTACCACTTTTTATTCACCTTTGAAGTATTTTCTGTTTGTCCTTCAACGTATTTCTTTCATATGTGAAACCGTAATTCTGCAGGAGTGTTTTCATTCAGCCGTGGTGATCTGTGTGTTTTCTAGTTGGAGAGGTTCAGCATTTCTGCTCACGGCAAAGAGCTGTTTGTCAACGCCGACCTGCTGATCGTTGCAGGGAGAAGATACGGTTTGGTTGGACCAAATGGGTGAATATCGCTTTCTTATTTGCTGCTGTGAACATAGAACGTTTTGGTCCTGAAATTAGACCGAACCTGTCAAAGATGAGTAGAATATTAAGAAAATATAATCTTTATTGTATTTTATTCCACTGTGTGTGTTTCCTTTCAGTAAAGGAAAGACCACGTTACTGAAGCACATCGCTAACAGAGCTCTGAGTATTCCCCCCAACATCGATGTGCTGCTGTGTGAACAGGGTACGAGCTCTGCATCACCTCTCCGACTGCGGCCCTGCTGTGTTTACTTACTGACCGCTTCCTCCGTGTGTTTCCATCAGAGGTGGTGGCTGACGACACTCCGGCGGTGCAGGCGGTGCTGAAGGCCGACACGCGCCGGCTGAAGCTGCTGGAGGAGGAGAAGCAGCTGCAGGCTCGCTTGGAGAGGGGAGAGGACAGCGTGGCCGAGAGGCTGGAGAAGGTACGGCTCCCTTCGCTCGCATTGCTCTGTGCAGGTAAAGAGGCGGCATCGAGTGTTCATCTCAATGATTAATCAAGTTATTAAATACTAAGTACTTGAATCTAATTAAAGAGCATCAACTGTTGAACAGGGAGATAAAATGTCTGTTGTCATGATGAAATTACTGGTGTGGTTTTCTGAAAGTAAAACAAACTATTAATCTGGATGTAAAAAGAGAACAGAGCCAGTCTGAGTTTAATTTAAACAGGTTTTAAAGAAAATATCAATTCTTTAAATGAAGAACATCTATTAAAATGTTCGGTAACTTAGATATGACTTAATTTTGTGGAATATGAATAAGTTTTTGCTGGAAATTCTTTCATCTGTAGGATTTTTTTTACATGCAGCTGCAGTTGAGACTAATTATGTGAATAAAAACCACATTTTCTATAAATATTAACTATCAGGATGTTGATAACCATCGTTTCTACCTGATGTCCAGCAGTTTAACATCTGGTAGTTTCTTTACTCTGCTTCACATCCTGGATATAAAAGAACTGAACTGCTAATAAATAAATAATAATAAATTACAGACTGTTTTCTCAGCAGTGAAACAGAAATATAAATATTAGTTTACGATATTAGACAGACTGAAGCTGCTCTGATGAGCAGACAGCGATCAGAAGCAAAACAGCTGGAAACAGCTTTGACTACGCCAGATTTGGAGTATTTTGTGCACATCACACACTTTAAGATCAGAAGAGAGAGATCTTGTGTGATCTGGTCACGTGTGTGGTCTCTAAACCTGTGAAGGTTGGGGGAATCCTGTAATGTGTGCCAGCCTTAACATACGATCTTAGCTAGCATCCGTCACAGCTAACAGTCATACTGATTTACATTAGAGGTGTTACGCAGGTAAATATGTCAGGAAGCCATCGGCCAATGATGATGATGGACGCCTCTATCAATGTTCAGAGTCAGGAGGATCCAGGGACATCTCCATGGAAACCAGCAGGACCTTCAAGGTTAATTTCAACAAAGGCAGAGTCAAAGAAGAACACATTAGCAGAGTTTTTAGAGCTGGAATCAAACTTTTAACCACAAACAGCAGCTGTAAGACCTGGTTTCTGGTTCTGGTTCTGGCCCACCGTGATGAGACGGACGTCTCTGGAACCAGCAGAGTCTCTGCTGTCATGTGACTCCTGGTTTGTGTGGTTTGCTTGAAGTGGAGAAATTAGCAGAAGCTGTAAAGTTGACAGGGTTTTGTTATGCTAAATGTTAATGTAACATACCAAAGCCCTGCCTTACTGCTGCTTCGTAGCGTGTACAGACATCTTCTGTTCTCTAGTATCTCATGCTGCCTCCTGTACAACAGGGTCTAGTCAAGAAAAGGTTAAAAAGCAACTGAACAAACTGATCCAGAAGTTCTGGTTCTGTGCTGGGGACTGATCCGGATCTCCTGGAGCTGATTGTCCAGAGAAGAATGGTGGACAAGCTGCTGAACATGATGGACCAGTCCTCACACCCTCTACACCAGTGTTTCTTAGTCCTGGTCCTCAGGACCCACCACCCTGCATGTTTTACTTTACTTTAATTCAGCAGAATGAAATGAATGGCTCGTTAACAGGCTGCAAAGAACTTGATGAGGAAGTTCATTAGTCTGAAGTGTGCTGGAGTAGGAACATGTCGAAGACATGCAGGGCTGTGGTACCTGAGGACCTGGACTGAGAAACACTGCTCTAAACAATACAGTGAAGAAACAACAGTGTGTTCGGTCAGAGGCTTCTTCAGAGGTTATCCCTGCCAGCAGAACCACACCAGGTGGTGAAGGAATTTAGCGAGTATAGAAAACAGATGGATGAAATATTTGATTTTAGTTCCATGAAAAGGAAGAAAGAAAACCCTTGTATACAAGCATGATCATTTCCTCTGGGATTAATACATTGTTTTTATTTCAACATCAGTTTCTGTGACTCATAAATGAAGAACTGATCTGCTCAGACTCTTAAGTGGTCTCAGTTTAGCTGCAGATATTCAGGACTTGACCCAGCTGAAAACCAGGTCTGCTGCTCAGTGGTTGGACCTGTCAGTTGGAGTTTATCTGATGATTGGATGTTTCTCCTGGTGTCAGGTCTATGAAGAGCTGAGGGCCATTGGAGCTGCAGCAGCTGAAGCTAAGGCCAGGAGGATCCTGGCTGGTCTGTCTTTCACCCCTGAGATGCAGAACAGACCCACCAAAAGGTTCTCTGGAGGATGGAGAATGAGAGTTTCTCTGGCCAGGTATTGCACAGTCTAACCAGTCCAGCAGGAATGTGTTGGAAGATGTTTTTCATTCAGTGTGTCCTTTGTTCCCCCAGAGCCCTGTTCATGGAGCCCACTCTGCTGATGCTGGACGAGCCCACTAACCACCTGGACCTGAACGCCGTCATCTGGCTCAACAAGTATGGAGAAGCTTTCTTGTTAGACTAGGGTTGTGGTGGGATCCAGAGGAAGAAGGAATGTAATCCAATCAATTCAGCTTTAATTCTATAGTGTCCCTTCACAACGACGTCATCTCAGGTCTTTACAGACAAATCCGTTTGAGCCAGTTCCTAATAAATAATAGCCTAGTTAAGGAAAACCAACAGATTGCATTGAATCTTGACTTCGATTCAATCCCCCATCCTGAGAATGCAAGAGACGACAGTGGAAAGAAAATACATCCTTTTAGCAGGAAGGAAAGACCTCCGGCAGAACCAGAACCCGGCTCAGGGAGGATGACCATCTGCCTCGACCAGCTGAGGACAGGAAACAGAGTCCAAACATCACAGCTTCAGCCTGGAACACCTGCTGAGAGACCTGCTGTAGTTTGAAGACGATCAAAAAAACATGAATAAGTGTGCAGGCTGGATTCTGGTCAGAGCTTTACCTCTGGACTGATCAGATATATAAACTCACATCTCAGTGGTTACTGACATTTTAGTCTATTTTCCCTCTAAACCCAGTTATGAATGATTCAGCCAGGAAAGCGGTCGTCCCCCAGTCTGTCACCGGTTCGATCACCTCCATGTCCCTACAATACACTCATGAACGCAGACTGCTCCATCACGTACCAAACATTACATCTGAAGAACTGATTCAGATCCCTTTAAACTGGACCTTATAACTGTTAGAAATCTGTTGCTGCCCTCCGAGTGCTATCTCTTCTGTGTGTGTTATTCTGGAGAAGTAGTGATGGACAGCTTACCCTTTACATGACCTGCAGAAGTTTTCCTGCTGTTTATTTCCCGTTCAGGAGGTTTACAATCCAGCCACAAAATGTGGTTTTTATTCAGAGGCTCTAAGATGGGATCAGGGTATTTACAGAAGTCTCTTCTGTTCAGGCTCGACTTCAGGAGGACTAATGTTTTCCTAATGGGCTGCTTCACTGTGGATGTTTGAAGAATGTCAGGTTTAACGTCAGTCCCCAGGTCCACACAACGAAAATAAAAAAACAACAATAAAAGAAGATGTGGGCATTGTTTTTCAGTTACAACCTCTAATGGCAAAATTATTCCCATCTCCCCACAGTAAAGCATCATTTAAAAATTCCTGGGTCCAGATGGTGATCCAGGTCACCCCCAAAATCTAATCACTTGTTCCTTTTTCCATTTCTGAGATTTCCTGAAAATTTAATCAAATCTGTCCATAACTCTTTGAGTGATGTTGCTAACAGACAGACCAGTGCGGCTGAATACAAGACCTCCGCCTGGTAACAAAATCAAGCTGAAATCTGTCCTCAGTCTGAGCAGCATTTATAGAGGAATATAAACGGTGTGGGTCAGAGGATCTCCATCACCTCAGGGTGAAGAGGATCTGCACACTCTTTTTAAACTTAAAAAGTAAAGAATAAAACTTAAAATGAGTTCAGAAAGATGGAGACGGTGAACAGACCGGTGTTCGTCTGTATGTCTGATGGTTTGATGCGTCATTTCTTTTTACTTGCAGCTACCTTCAGGGCTGGAAGAAGACTCTCCTCATAGTGTCCCATGACCAGAGCTTCCTTGATGATGTGTGTACAGATATCATCCACCTGGACAACCAGAAACTCTACTACTACAGAGGAAACTACCGTAAGTATTCGATCCTGAGAGCTGTTTATCTGAGGTCGGTTTCCTGACGTTGGAACTGGGTCAGCTTGGATTGAAGTTTAATAGGTTTCAGCAGCTCTGATGGTAAATAACGTGGGGGTATCTGTAGGAAAGCAGCATTCCTGGGTTGGTGTTGGTTGACAAGATAGAGACAAGAATTCTCCTTCATAGAGTCTTCTCTGCTCTTTTTTTTTTTTAGTAACCTTCAAAAAGATGTACGTGCAGAAGCAAAAGGAGCTTCAGAAACAGTATGATAAGCAGGAGAAGAAGCTCAAAGACCTGAAGGCTGGTGGCAAGTCCACCAAACAGGCTGTAAGTACATCCTAACTGCTCACTGAAGTTCAACAAAACTAGAATGTTGCTGAAGAAACTTTGATGGAGCTACTTCCCCAGCAGAAATGATCACTTCCATGGTAGAAGTTCTACAGGTGCTCGTCATAAAATGAGAATATCATGAAAAAGTTGATTTATTTCAGTAATTCCATTCAAAAATTGAAACTTGTATAATGTAGACATTCATTCCTCACAGACTGACAGATATCAAAAGTTTATTTCTTTTCATTTTGATGATTTTAACTGACAACTAATGAAAACCCCAAATTGAGTATCTCAAAAAATTAGAGCCAATTCCCTTCAAAATTGATCTAAAGTTTGTGTTTTTACACAGAGCACATCCTCATGGCGATAGTCTACATGACATCAGATTTGATTTCATTTTAAAGCTCTATGATTTCATCTAAACAAAAACATTTCCCCCTGTGTTAGGATCCAAACAGGATGGTTAATGGGAGGGTTTTATGCTGTTCGCAAACTCTCATTGGCTCATACAATGTCAGTGATTGGTCACATGACACGCTCACACGAATTCCTGTTTGGCTTTTCATGAGACTTCAGCTTTCATGTACAAGACAATTCAAAGTGCTTTACATAAATCATTATAGCAGGGTGCAGAAAGCATAAAAAATAAATAAAGATTAAAAGAAATGCAATTAATGAAATAAAAGCAGAAGGAATATGCTAAAATAAAATAGATAAATGCAAGAAATAAAGTTAAAGACACAATTAAAACATGATTCCAGCTTAAAAGAACCAGATGTAGATTTTGACTTCTAAATAAAAACTAGTCCATGCAGCAGAGAACAGGTGGGTCTTTAACCTGGATCTAAATAAACTGAGTGTTTCAGCTGATTTGAGGCTTTCTGGGAGTTTGTTCCAGACATGTGGAGCATGGAAGCTGAACGCAGCTTCTCCATGTCTGGTTCTGACTCTGGGAACTAGTAAAAAACTGGATCCAGATGACCTGTGGGTTCTGGTAGGTTCATACTGGGTCAAGAGGTCACTGATGTATGTATGATGTAAAGTTACCTACTGACACAAAGTACTTTCTATTCTCTAAATAAGAGGAAAGGAAAAGTTCAGCTGATGTACGATGTCGCCCAGATCTTTGCTGTTAATGGTGCTTAAACTGGTTTTCAATGGACACAGTATATTTCCTGAACCTGTTGCTGCTGATGAACCAACTGTTTGTCTGATATTCTGGATTTTGTCTTTGAAGCATTTGGCAAACTCATTGCAGTCTTGGTGGAATAAAGTTCAGGTGTACTGAAACAGGAGAGTTTGTTAACCTGTCAACAATGGCGAATAAGACCCAAGCTTTATGATAGTTTTTGCTAATAATGTCAGAGAAATAGGACTTTCTTGCATTCCTTATTTGTAAATTGTAAATTGTAAGAGTGAAGTTTCTCTTTATACATGTCATAATGAACCTGTAGATTTGTTTTTCTCCATCTACTCTTGGCTTTCCGACACTCTATTTTTCCGTGCTTCACCAGTCTGGAATATCTCCATGGAGACCTTTTCTTTTAAATCACCCCTATGATGATGAGAAAGCAAAGACCAAGGTTTCCCTTGCCCGGACGAGGGTCACCGGGGCCCCACTCTGGAGCCAGGCCTGGAGGTGGGGCACTGAGGCGAGTGCCCGGCCACCAGACACCCGGTTGGGCCTCTCCTCCCGTGGGCTCACCACCTGCAGGAGTGGCCATAGGGGTGCAGTGTGAGCTGGGCGGCTGCCACACACGGCCCCCCCCTAATCTAAATTCGAGTGGTGCTTTGTTGTTGGACTTCTGTGCTCGTCATGGACTGTCCATAACGAACACCTTGTTCGACATAAGAGTGTCCACATGTGCTCTTGGCACCAGGACACTATAGGCCGCAGTTCGGTGATCGACTTTATAGTTGTGTCATCGGACTTGCAGCTGCATGTCCTGGACACTCGGGTAAAGAGAGGGGCGGAGCTGTCAACTGATCACCACCTGGTGGTGAGTTGGCTCAGATGGTGGGGAAGGATTCCGGTCAGGCCTGGCAGACCCAAGCGTGTTGTGAGGGTCTGCTGGGAACATCTGGCAGAGTCCCCTGTCAGAAGGAGTTTCAACTCCCATCTCCGGCAGCTTCAACCATGTCCCAGGTGAGGCGGGGGACATTGAGTCCGAATGGGCTGTGTTCCGTGCCTCTATTGTGGAGGCGGCCAGCCGCAGCTGTGGCCGTTAGGTCAGGTAAGGTAAGGTTGTCGGTGCCTGTCATGGCGGTAACCCCCCGAACTCGTTGGTGGACACCGGCAGTAAGGGATGCCATCAAGCTGAAGAAGGAGTCCTATTGGGCTTTTTTAGCTTGTGGGACTCCAGAGGCAGCTGATGGGTATCGGCGGCTAAGCGGAGCCCAGCTTCGGCGGTCGCTAAGGCAAAAACTTGGGCATGGGAGGAGTTTGGAGAGGCCATGGAGAATGACTTCCGGACGGCTTCGAGAAGATTCTGGTCCACCATCCGGCGGCTCAGGAGGGGAAAGCAGTGCTCCGTCAACACTGTGTACAGTGGGGATGGGGGGCTGCTGACCTCGACTCAGGACGTTGTGAGGCGGTGGAGGGAATACTTCGAAGACCTTCTCCATCCCACCAACACGTCTTCCGATGAGAAAGCAGAGTCTGGGGTAGCTGGTGCTGGCTCATCTATCTCTGGTGCTGAGGTGGTTAAAAAGCTCCTCGGTGGCAGGGCCCCGGGGATGGATGAGGTCCGCCTAGAGTTCCTTAAGGCTCTGGATGCTGTAGCGCTGTCTTGGTTGACACGCCTCTGCAGCATCGCGTGGACATCGTGGACAGTTCCCCTGGACTGACAGACTGGTCCCCCTCTTCACAAAGGGGGACCGGAGGGTGTGCTCCAACTACAGGGGGGGTCACACTCCTCAGCCTCCCTGGCAAGGTCTATTCAGGGTTGCTTGAGAGGAGGGTCCGTCAGATAGTCAAACCTCGGATTGAGGAGGAGCAGTGTGGTTTTCGTCCCGGTCTTGGAACAGCGGACCAGCTCTACACCCTCTTCGGGGTCTTTGAGGGGGCATGGGAGTTTGCCCAACCAGTCTACATGTGTTTTGTGGACTTGGAGAAGGCATTCGACCGTGTCCCCTGGGGACTCCTGTGGGGGGTACTCCGGGAGTATGGAATGCCGAACTTGCTTGTAAGAGCTGTCCGATCCCTGTACGACCGGTGTTAGAGCTTGGTCCGCATTGCCGGCAGTAAATCAGAATTGTTTCCAGTGCGGGTTGGACTCCGCCAAGGCTGCCCTTTGTCACCAATTCTGTTCAAAACCTTTATGGACAGAATTTCTAGGTGCAGTCGAGGTGTTGACGGGATCCGGTTTGGTAGCCTCAGGAATGGGTCTCTGCTCTTGGCGGCTGATGTGGTTCTGTTGGCTTTATCGGGCGGTGATCTTCAGCTCTCACTAGGGCGATTCGCAGCCGAGTGTGAGACCATGGTCCTCAGTCGGAAAAGGGTGGAGTGCTCTCTCCGGGTCTGCAATATGGTCCTGCCCCAAGTGGAGGAGTTCACGTATCTCGGGGTCTTGTTCACGAGTGAGGGAAGGATGGAGTGGGAGATGGACAGGCGGATCGGTGCGGCGTCTGCAGTGATGCAGACTCTGCATCAGTCTGTCGTGGCGAAAAGGGAGCTGAGCCAAAAGGCAAAGCTCTCGATTTACCGGTCGATCTACGTTCCTACCCTCACCTATGGTCACGAGCTGTGGGTAGTGACCGAAAGAATGAGGTTGCACATACAAGAGGCCGAAATGAGTTTCCTCCGCAGGGTGGCCGGGCTCTCCTTTAGAGATAGGGTGAGAAGCTCGGTGATCCAGGAGGGGCTCAGAGTAGAGTCGCTGCTCCTCCACATCGAGAGGAGCCAGATGAGGTGGCTCGGGCATCTGGTTAGGATGCCTCCTGGACGCCTCCCTGGTGAGGTGTTCTGGGCACATCCCACCAGAAAGAGGCCCTGGGGAAGACCTAGGACACGCTGGACGGACTACATCTCTCGGCTGGCCTGGGAACGCCTCGGGATCCCTCTGGATGAGCTGGTGAATGAGGCCGGTGAGAGGGAAGTCTGGGTTTCCCTGCTTAGGCAGCTGCTCCCGCAACCCAACTCCGGATAAGCGGCAGAAAATGGATGGATGGATGGACCTTTTCTTTCCAGAAACAACCTTCACCTTAATAGGAGCAACAGCATCTATACTACATACTACACAACATTTTAGCATTAAAACTAGTGACAAGCTCATTGGCTGAACCGCCTGACAGGGCAGGTGTTAAAGAGAAGACCTGGTTAAACATCCCAGTCGTGTTTTTAGTTATACACATTTTGTGATCACCTCTACTGAGACATTTGTGTGAACAGAAACTGTACACTCAAAGAAAACACAGTAATGATCAGACAGGCCCACATCACACACAGTAACCTTGGAAACATCCAAACCCTTAGAAATCACCAAGTTTAGAGTGTGTCCTTTAATGTGTGTGGGCTCTGTTATATGCTGAGTCAGCCCAAAGTTCTCCAGACTGTTACCCAGATCTTTAGTCGCTTTGTCCCGAGGATTGTCTACATGGATGTTAAAATCACCAACAATAATTACTGTCAGAATCTAAACAGATTGTAGTAGCAGGTCACTAAACTCTTCATAAAATTCTGTGCAGTGCCCTGGTGGTGCATAGAAATTTAGATATATTATTTTATAATAAGCAACCCCCCCCTCCTCTCCTGTTCAGTCTGACCTCACTGATAAAAACTAAAGTTAGGAGGGGTTGACTCTTTGTTGTTATCTTGGTTTAACTAAGTTTCTGTTAAAAACATAAAATCAAGGTTGTGCTCAGTTATAAAATTATTAATTAAAAATGTTTTCCCTGCTAATGACCTAACATTTAATAAAGCTAACTTGATGGGTTTGGAATTGTTTACCCTATGTTTGTGGGCACGCTGTGGCTCACAGGGTATGTTAACTCTACTTAAACCTTTTAGAAAGCAGCTCTCTGTGTTCTGACCGAGCTACTTTTCTCCTTCTGTTACCAAACAGTACAGATATTTTTAACCTTCTAATAAACAGAGGTCCAGCTGGACCTGGGAAAAATCACGACTGTCGTTATCTACACAGCCTGGACCCTCCACACATCATACATCCGAAACATGAAGCTGGCATGGTGGTACAGGAGGGGCTGTTTACAGGAGGAAAATAATAAAACACTTTAAAACAAAATACTACAAGCCCGAGGGCATTTTAAATCAACAAGTCTTAAGTTTGTCCTGGAACAGGTGGATCAGTGTGGGTGCAGTGCTTCAAAATGTTGCACCTGCCACTGAAAAGGACCCATCTCCTCCCTTTGACTCTAATATGTCAGTAAAATGCAAGAAGAACCTTTAACCTGGCTTAATCCCAGGCCCCGATTCGAAAACATTTTCAACTATGTAATTCCTAATTTATTTAACGTAAAATTTCAGAAAACTTGTAATACAAATAATAATAGTCCGGATGTAAGGAACACACCAGTAAAGTCTGATGGTGATTTACTTTGTTCACCTGTAGGGCCTCACCTTAAAGATGAAAACCCACCTGTTTAAGGTGGAGAGTTATAGTGCTTCAAGGATAGGTGGAGTCGCCCGTTAACATTGTTTTGTAGAGCAGGTGTTGGTAGATGAGGTCCAGGCCCAGATCTGTGTGTAGTGGTGTAGGAGTGGTCAGCAGGACTGTAACAGTTGTGGTTCGTGCAGCTGGACCAGTTTCGGTGAAAATGTTTCTTCTCAGGAAAAGCAGACCAAGGAGGCTCTGACCCGGAAGCAGCAGAAAGGAAAGAAGAAGGGAGGTCAGGAGGAGGAGAGCCACGAGGCCCCCGAGCTGCTGAAGAGGCCCAAGGAGTACACCGTCAAGTTCACCTTTCCCAACCCACCTCCTCTGTCTCCGCCCATACTGGGACTGCACAGTAAGAGGCTCCACCCACCTACAAAACATCCAGCTGTCGCACACATGAAGGCAGCACCAGTGCTGTGCATCTCCATCACACATTTAAACACAACTCCCAGATCTTCCTGTTACTGTTTCTTCTTTGACAATGTACTGGTACACCTCCAGTTCCAAAACAAAGCCAGGTCTCTGTAAATAAAAAGTAAATAAAGACACCATTCTGGTGTATTGAAGGATTTACAGCTGCTCTACAGATGTTGCTCTAAAACCTCCATGTACTTTTCAGCATTGATGGAGCTTCACAGATGTGGAAGCTGCCCACGCCATAGGCACTAATGCAGCCCCATCCCATCAGAGATGCAGCTTTTCACCTGTCCACTGATAACAAGCTGGATGCTCCCTCTCCTCTTTAGTCTGCAGGACACGCCGTCCATGCTTTCCACAAACTAGTTCACATCTTCATCCAGGTTTCCACTTTGCCTCAGACCATTTTAAATGAACTTTGGTCCAGAGAAGACGGAAGAAGCTGGTTCTGGATCCTGTTCACATCTGGCTTCTTCTCTGCATGATGGAGCTTTAACCTGCATTAGTGGGTTTCAGGGTGAACTGTGTTCACAGACAGTGGTTTCTGGAAGTCTTCCTGAGTCCATGCAGTGGTTTCCAGTAGAGGATCATGTCTGCTTTTAATGCAGAAGATCACCAGCATCCAGCCTTGTCCCATGCATACAGAGATCCCTCCTGATTCTCTGAATCTTCTGATGATATTCTACACTGTAGATGGAGGATCTTTACCATTGTATGTTGAGAAACTTTTTTTTCTGAAATTGTTCCACAGTTTTAGATCCAGTTTGCCTCAGATTGATGAACCTTTGTTAATCTGTCCATCTGAGAGACTCTGCCTCTCTGAAATGCTCCTTTTATACCCAGTCATGTTCCTGACCTGTTTCTAGTTAATCTATTTTATTTTCAAATACTCCTCCAATTGTTTTTTGGTTTGTACCAGTTACTTTTCTGGCTTTTTGTTGTTCCAACTTCCAGAGATGTTGCTGCCATCAGATTCACAATCAGCTTATGTTTTCCATTAAAAGGTAAAATGTCTGTTTCAATGTCTGATATGTTGTTTTTTTTAATCTTCTATTGAGAATAAAAATGGGCTGTTTTTATTTACGTTTTATACAGAGACCCAACTTTTTTGGAACAAAGGTTGTACCAATGTGTGTGTGTGTGTGTAAAGCTGCATTTACACTGTAGTACACTACCTGTTTTTATGTGACTCATCAGATTTTTTTAAGAACCGTCTGAATGACACAAGTCTTTTTTTTTTATTTATTAAATCTGACCCAGGACAAGTTCATATGTGGTCCTAAATCAGATACAAATCCACCTGGTGTCGAAACGACCCTGGTTTCAACGTTCATGTCACATTTTACCCAACTTTGTGAGACAAATGTTAATAATAATATTAATAATAATAATAATAATGGATTAGATTTATACAGCGCTTTTCAAGGCTTTACATTGTATCCATTACTCATTCATACACACATTCACACACTGATGGCGGAAGCTGCCATGCGAGGCGCTCAACGACAGGAGCAGTTAGGGGTTGGGTGTCTTGCTCAGGGACACCTCGAGCTCTCTGGGCTGGGATCGAACCAGCAACCCTTTGGTTGCAGGACGACCACTGAGCCATGCCAGAGGAACAATGTCGAATCGATCAACATTTCCTTCTTTGACTCATCATTTGGGCATAATTTAGTCATTTCTGACGAAGTTCTTTCAAACTGATCCACGAACAGGTGACGCATCTAAATTCACTTCTGGAAACACGGCACCTGCAAGTACACACTGCCTTCATACAGATTAAACACCAATAACTCCCTGATTTTATCACATTGTGTCTCATTCAGGTGTTGACTTTGGCTACGACGGTCCGAAGCCTCTCTTCAGAAATGTGGACTTTGGTATTGACATGGAATCCAGGAGTGAGTGTCTTCATCAGAACATTTATCAGACATCATGAATGTTGGAGGCAGCAGCGCTGCAGAGCAGTTTCTCTGCTGGCTTTCAGTCTGTCTTCTCTTTCCTCTTCCTCCAGTTTGTATAGTTGGTCCTAACGGTGTTGGGAAGAGTACGCTGCTGCTGCTGCTGACGGGGAAGTTAACTCCTGTAAGTGATCCTCACACAGTCTGAAACCACTCTGCCATGTCCACTGCTCACTTAACTGGAGGCTTGTCGGTTTTCAGGTTAAAGGAGAGATGAGGAAGAATCATCGCCTGGTGAGTAGCTCAGTCGGTGGATCATCTATGTTGTGGGTGGTAAACATGGCTCCTTCATGGAGAGCAGACGTCTGGTCTCCGATCATGCTACCTGACCTCTGACCGTTGTTACTGCAGAAAGTGGGCTTCTTCAACCAGCAGTATGCTGACCAGCTGAACATGGAGGAGACGGCGACAGAATACCTGATGAGGAACTTCAACCTTCCCTACCAGGACGGCAGGAAGTGTCTGGGACGCTTCGGCCTGGAGAGCCACGCCCACACCATCCAGATCTCCAAACTGTCAGGTACAAAGCAGCTGCACACAACTTCCCCCTGTAGGGGGCGGAGCCTGGTTTGTTCACACACACAGAAACCAGCACATAGAGTGAACAGTTACAAAGACAGGAGTGTGTAAGGGTCATCCCAAGCTTATGACAGGACACCCAGTTTCTACAAATACACTAGTATTACAGAGAATATGGACCAGTTAGTGTTTAGTTACAACAACGTAGAAATAATCCCAGAATTCTGACTACATTAGATACGGGGAAGATTAGAGATGTCAGGATTCCTGCCATTATCAGAGAAATCACCATTACTCTGCATTTAATCATTTCCCAGTGCTATAAATGTGTAAAATCACACGAGCCCTCCTTCTAGGTCTATAAGTTTGATTTATTTCTATATTTCGATGCCAAAATAACAAAATAATTTAACAACAAACCCACCAAACTAACAAAAAATCCCCTCTGCTGTGTAAAGAATAAATAAATCCTACATGTTTAATGTGGATTTCTCTCAGAGAAAACAGAGGAAAAGGAGAAGGACTGCTACCTGGACTTAGTAGGCTTCTTTCTGGAAACATTTCTTTTCAACCAGAGTAGAGAATTTAGAGCCCAGGATCTATCTAGCTTTGACTCCCAGCTGTCCTTCAGCAGAATAAATAACATAAATAACAACTCTTAAATATGCTTTCTTGGTGTTTATTAAATTTACCATTTAAAATTAACAACTCGTCTGAATCGGTGATGCTGCAAACATTAGTTCTTTAAAATCTATCAATATCAAATCAAAGGCTGGAGTCAAAACGCTTGAAGCCAGCGAGGTAAGCAGGTTGTGTTTATAGAACCAGCATAGAAAACAAAGCCAGGACCCGGGCTCCAGGCTTCTGGGCTCCCTAATTTTCATTATGTACACCTTGTTTTTCACCATTACTTGCAGTCTGTGTCTTACAACCATCACTCAGCCTTTTTTACAGAGGTCACCACCACATGTGACCACTCCCAATGGGACTGCCCAAGCTTTACTGTCACTCTCTCACTAGGCATCATGTGGCGTTACAACAGGTGGTTGTTTACACAATACCAAGTAAATGCATTTAAAACGATCATCCAGAGTATATGTGTCGCTGATTATAGGCTTATTATTTAGATACAGGGCACATAGCTGTAACACAACCACACACACACTGAGTACATAGTAAAATAATAGAATAAAACAAGCAGCAAACAGTAGTGCAGTAGTAGGATGATGTAACTCTGTCTCTTATCCCCAAGACGCTCTGTTACTCAAGGTCACCAGACTTCCCTAATGGCTCCTGGATCCTTGAAGCCTTGGAGTCAAAAGCTCCACTTAGCAACACATAGTACAGCTCAGATTTACACACACAAAGTAGGATAACAAGTGTTAAGAGTGCAGAAATTAGAGCTTTCCTTTCAGGGTTTTCCAAAATACTACATTCTACACTAAAAGACATCGACCGCACATCGAGTCGGTTATGTTTGAAGAGCAAAACTATCCATCAAAATGATTTAATATTCAGAAAATGAACTTGTCACGTTGATGTAAACCAACCACAGTGGTACAGAATGATAGAACTAACACGACAACATTCAGTGTTATGTTAGGAAGCTCAGAGAAACAACCGTGCAGAAGATATGCATGTTAAAACTTAAAAAAGCCCATAAAACTTTCCTCTGGAGGATTTCCAGCTTCTTTAGGTGTGTTGGAAATGTGTTAAATCATATTATATTTAATTATGTAAATGAGGCTCAGATAAAGTTTCATACAGGGCGAGAAGCTCAGAGTGGAGCAAGATATCTCAACTTATAAAAAACAGCATTTAAAATGATTAAATTCATCCATCCACAGGAACTTCGTAGAGCTGTACAATTTCTGTTGTAGGATTAGTTTATGTGGCATGTGGTTTTTATTAGACCAGAAAACAGAAACCTGGTGTTGCTGTTTACCAGCTCGCTGTTTGATTCCTTCCTGTTCTTGTGTGACAGGAGGTCAGAAGGCCAGGGTGGTGTTTGCAGAGTTGGCCTGCCGTCAGCCAGACGTACTGATTTTGGTGAGAGCCATTCAGCCTCTGATCCTCTGAGCATCACTGGTTTCCATGGTTACTCATGTGTTGTTCATTCTCAGGATGAGCCCACCAACAACCTGGACATTGAGTCAATAGATGCTTTATCAGAAGCCATCAATGAGTACAAAGGAGGTAAGTTGACCTGGTTCAGACTGAAGGAGCAGGAGGTGTTTTATTTTAAACCTGATCTTTGGTACGACTGATAATCGAAGACTGACGTCTCTTTAGTCCTTAAAACACCAAGCCTGTTGTTTAGGTCCGTCAGTTTTTTAAATATTAAACTGGCTATAGAAGCTCAACCATAGCACCATAAAGGCCAGCCGCAGCAACAAAATTAACTTTACTAATAACAGAAATAACACACAGATCAACAGTGACCAAACCTTTTCTCATCTCATCGTTCTCTCAAGTCTTGGCTTTCAGGAGAAAAAATATTGTTATTGAAACAAACACACAACAGAAACTATTTCCATGTTTCCACTTTTTCCTCATTTCCAGTTATTCCTGCTACTATTTACCTGCTATGCTCACTAAACCAACTCCAGCTCAGCTGCTTTGTGGCGCCACCGTGCATCAGAAACGTCTTCTTGGCTTTATTCCAGCCATAGAGGAGCATTATTTTTCTTCTTTTCACACACACATAGAACTTTCTGCTCACTGGTTGATCTTTGGCTGCTCCTGATTGGACGTTACCGTCAATCTAAGCTCTCTGATTGGTGGAAAGTCTGACAGGAAGTGGCTTCATCATCATGTCCAGGTCTAAATAGAGGTCTCTTAGCAACATAGTAGTGATGGTGATGTTTTTATGGTGAAATGTGATAAATAATGTTATCATGGATCATTGTGGATTTAAAATGCATCAGGAGTATCTTCGGTTCCGTTTCCACCAACGGGTGCAGATGTGGGCTGTAAACTGTAATCTTGTTGCATTTCCACAACCAACCGTAACCTCAGCTACACAACATGACGCCATCGTCTTCCTTCAAGTAGAACCAAAACATGACTCGGAAACAAAGGAGGAGGATGGCGGCCATGCAGCAGTTGGTTCGTTCTTCTTGGCGGTGCCTCATGACGCCTTTTTAAACAGATTCCATTTAAAAAATCTGTTGCTCTAAACAAGTCGTCCCTGCTTTGTTTTTTTTGCCAGGTCACACGGGAAGTGACTTTTCTTTCCCTCAACCAATCAACGGATTGCAGTATGTCAAACGCCACCCTTTTGGGTCTGGTTCGTCAGACTGGTACTCCAACGGAAGGGTCCTAACAAAGTATGAGGAGCCGTGGCGGGTATTTGGGTACCCTTCCCAGTTTTCACTTGTGGAAACAAAAAAAAAACATCCCGACCTGCTCTGCTCCCATCGGTGGAAACGGGGCTAAACTTATTTTAGTTCAGGTTCCACATTTATCACAACCTGATCTCCAGTGGGTTGGAGCAGTAAAATAACAGCATAACCTACAAATAACCAAAACTCCATTTTTTAGAACAAAGAAGCACATCATCAAGATGGCTGCAGTTCATTCACTAAACTTTTAAAACACACGGAGAAGCTGAAATTTCTGAAGAAAAATCTGAAGTTTCAACAGTCTCACGTCTGTTTACCATTTCCGTGTTTATCTGACTTCATTATAGGAAAAGTACAATTTTATAAATGACATTTTCTTCATTTATACAATTTTTTCAAATAGATTTTTAGAAATGAAATTGATGCATTTTCTAATAATTGAAAAAGTATAAAATATTTTAACTTGGTTGTTTTACATATTTTATTTGACCTCCATGATGCTGTGTGACCAGCTGTGATCATCGTGAGCCACGACGCTCGCCTCATCACGGAGACTCAGTGCCAGCTGTGGGTGGTGGAGGACTACAGCATCAACCAGATCGACGGAGACTTCGATGACTACAAGCGGGAGGTGCTGGAAGCTCTGGGAGAGACCATGGTCAACAAGGTCAACCCCTGATGCGACTAGATCCCGTCTGGATCCTGCTCTCCTCATGGACTCAAATCAAATCCATCCACTCCGGTCCTTTTGGACCCGGCTGTTAAATCATTTATGACTTTATTTCCAGGAATAACCTGCAAAGCTCAATAAAAGGTGTTTTCCTCATATTTATTGTACAGTTGTGTCCTTACAGTCAAAACAGGTTTAACATCCAGCATCACTTTAAATAAGCTTTATAAGTCTTCTTGACCTTCGCCACGTCCCTGCTGTCAGGTGTGATTTCACCGTACCAGCTGTACCAGATGCTGCCTGACAGCAGACATGGTGGCGGCGGCGTGGACCCAACGGCATGGTGGGAATTGGAGTAGTCCTCTCCTGAAAATTCCACATGGGGAATTTGAAAGGGAAGTAAGCCTGAAAGGAGAAGACGAGTCATTTCACCACAGAATGTCTGCAGGTCAAGGTTCTAACATTTAAACCCCAACTAAAGGATCAGGTCGCTGTATAGAAGGTCGGTGAACAGAAATCAATGATTTCTCAACCCATATTTTATCCGCAATAAAACACAATCTGGAAAAAGTTGGAACAGGAGCAACAGCTGGAGGAGCATTTAACAACTAGTCAGGTTAGTTGGCAACAGCTCAGTAACATGACTGGGTATGAAAAGCATTTCAGAGAGGCAGAGTCTCTCAGGCCAAGCTGGACAGATGTTCACCAATCAGACAAACTGGGTCTAGAACCTGTGAAACAATTTCAACATAAAATTATGAAGACTTTGAAGATCCCACCATCTACAATGTGTAATATCAAATGATTCAGAGAATCAGGAGGAATCTCTGTGTGCATGGGACAAGGCTGGATGCTGGTGATCTTCTGCATTAAAAGCAGACATGATTCTCTACTGGAAACCACTGCATGGACTCAGGAAGACGTCCAGAAACCACTGTCTGTGAACACAGTTCACCCTGAAACCCACAAATGCAGGTTAAAACTCCATCATGCAGAGAAGAAGCCAGATGTGAACAGGATCCAGAACCAGCTTCTTCCGTCTTCTCTGGACCAAAGCTCAGCAGCTAGAATCCCGCATCAGACCAGAATGAGAACATTCCTCTCATAAAACTCCAACTGGTACTTTTTACACCGTGCCGAACACCACCCAGGAACTACTTTTTACACCGTGCCGAACATCACCCTGGAACTACTTTTTACACCGTGCCGAACATCACCCTGGAACTACTTTTTACACCGTGCCGAACATCACCCTGGAACTACTTTTTACACCGTGCCGAACATCACCCTGGAACTACTTTTTACACCGTGCCGAACATCACCCTGGAACTACTTTTTACACCGTGCCGAACATCACCCTGGAACTACTTTTTACACCGTGCCGAACATCACCCTGGAACTACTTTTTACACCATGCCGAACATCACCCTGGAACTACTTTTTACACCATGCCGAACATCACCCTGGAACTACTTTTTACACCGTGCCGAACATCACCCTGGAACTACTTTTTACACCATGCCGAACATCACCCTGGAACTACTTTTTACACCATGCCGAACATCACCCTGGAACTACTTTTTACACCGTGCCGAACATCACCCTGGAACTACTTTTTACACCGTGCCGAACATCACCCTGGAACTACTTTTTACACCATGCCGAACATCACCCTGGAACTACTTTTTACACCATGCCGAACATCACCCTGGAACTACTTTTTACACCGTGCCGAACATCACCCTGGAACTACTTTTTACACCGTGCCGAACATCACCCTGGAACTACTTTTTACACCGTGCCGAACATCACCCTGGAACTACTTTTTACACCATGCCGAACATCACCCTGGAACTACTTTTTACAGACGTGTTGCTGCATCAGATTCACCATCAGCTCATATTTTCCATTAAATGGTAAAATGTCTCAGCGTTTTGCTACATATGGTTTCAACACCTGATATGTTGTTTATGTTCTATTGGGAATAAAATGTGAGTTGATGAGAATCATTTGAGGCCTGACTTTTCTGGAGTTAAAGTTCAACTTCATCCAAAAACGTGGGCTTCAGGAGACGAGTCTGGAACTTTACTGATTTTTAACAACCGTTAGTAACTTGGACCTCCAACCTGCTGAGGAAAGTCATGATGTTGACTTCAGAATATGCCCTCGGGGTCAATTTGAGGCTTTCTGTGTCACACAGTTTGATCTATGACAGAAACCTGCAGTGAATGAGGTCAAACTACCGCCCTCCTGTAGTTGCTGCCCATTTCGTACCGTGATCTCGAGCCATCACGACGGCCTTGTCCAAATTCTTCTGCTGCTTCATACACACACCTGTAGGGAACATCAGAGGATCAGCAGCTGGCTCCTCACCTGTGTGCAGTAACAGGTAATGTGGGGACTCACCTGTTCTAATGGGGTCATACACCATCCCAGTGTGGGGGCTGATAAACTGCTGCAGCAGCTTCACGTTCTGCAAAACAACAAGCACCTCTTCAATTCCCCAACCATCATCAGTCAATGGTTCGTAACCATAGCAACACAAACATTTCATCACAGACAGACTGAAGTCTGAGGAGCAGAAACCTGAAGTTCAAACTGGACTTGAGCCACCCAACCAGATCAGGGTCGTCAAGGAAACCTCAGGTTAATGAAGCTGCTTCTCTTAACAGTTTTTATCACCATGGCAACAGATGCTGTAAACCCCACCTGCTTCAGAGCAGGATAAACAGGTGAAATCTCTGCTTCCTGACCAATTACATCTTTTAGAAAATGGAAGAAAAATTAACTAAATCTAAAAGATGTGTGTGGAGGTTGGAGTCTGACTGTAAGGTCAGTTTAATCTGAGGGAGCTTTTAAAACGAACTCAAACCTCTGGAAAACTAAACCCCCGTCAGCGGGTGAAAGCTGGATAAATCCGCTTCCCATCACCGATACGTTGCTGCTGTTCAGCATTTAAAGACGAAACTTTCTGAGATACTTTGAAAACACACCTGAGCCGGTCCTAAACTTTTAAACAGCTAATGAATGTTTGAGTTTAAATGAAGTTTTCAATAAATTATGATGCACCAGACTGAAATGTGAACACTTGTACTTTTTGCTTTACTTTTACCGCTTTGATTACTGCAACTCCCTTTTTTACGGCCTTGATCCGTCCTCTGTGCACCAACTGCAGCTCGCTCACGGTGCAGCTGCTCGCTTGCTTACAGGGAGGAGGAGGTGTTTCGGGGTTTTTCTCAGCTAGATGATCCTGCTGGTTGTTTCTCAGAGATTCATGATACTGTCAGTAGTCACTGCTGGTTCTTACCAGAAATGATCAGAAGACTGAACTGCAGCCTGCAGCGTGACAGACAGGTCCACTTAGACCACCTCAGAGTGGAACTGAAGCTGACATGATGTAAACGTGTAAATCTGAGACCAGAAATGAACTGACCGTCTGTCCAGCTGAGATCGGACCAGAAAAGGACACACGTCAATTCACCATGAATGAATAATAAATACAAGCATCCATTGGCTCTGACAAGCGATACGAACGTCTGACTTGGTCCAGCAGGTAAAGACAACATGATGTTAGCCTCACTTAACAGCAGACTGGAAGCAATGGGAGGGTTCACTCAGCTGTCTGGAACAGCTGGATGAAATCTGCTGCTCAGATCTTTGCTTCTCTCTGAAATAACGTCATCCATGTGTATATATATATATATATATATATATATATATATATATATATATATATATATGTTATACATGCAGAGGGGAGAAGATGACTTACCTGATGGTGGATAATGATGTTGGGATCTCGACAGATTGGACAGGGGTTCCCACAGATCTGGTCTCCTCTCTACAGAAACAGTGTAAGTTTATACACAATTAAGACACTACAGAACCAATCCATGTGGTTTCTATGGGTGTAGACTTACAATGCAGGTCTTGCGTGTCTTCTGTGGGGGAATGCCTCCTTTGTGGTTCCTCCTGTAGCTTGCCCACACCGGACTGCTTCCATACTTCTCGGCATACTCTGTCAGAGGACAGAAAACATGGCGGATCTGTATCTGTGCGGGCTTGACAATAATTACCTGTTCCTTCCCACCTACCTTCGCTCTCGAGGTAATCCCAGGGTCGGTCCTTGTATCGGGTCTGAGCCTCGGAGGTCTGAGAAGCAGCTTCATCGTGTAGAGACGCAGCTTTGCAGAAACACTGGCTTTGACGTGCAGACAGAGAGGGTCCAGTCCTCACAGGTGCTCTCTGCAGATAGGACTGAAGAGAACAGAAACACACCTGACACGTGAACACAAACTGTACCACAAACCCCAGGAGATCCACGCGCACCGATGTGTTTCGTTCTCCATCACACCAGGCTAACGCTAACAACACATCATCACAAAGTTTTTATCAGAATTCAGGAAGCCAAATCATTGCTGCAAACTAAACGCTGTCAACTTAATATACATATTGTAATAACACACTCGTATAATACCTGGTAGTGACGAAATGGTTGTGAAATTAAAGTTGATTTGCAGCACAAACTCCGGATGATCCGTATAGAGGCGGCCATTTTTCCTCCAAGTGGGGTTGAAGGTGAAAGTTGAAAGATGAAGCGATTTGCAGGTGTTTTAAACCTCAATATTTGAATTAGCTTAATTCCAAATTAAATGATCGTAATTATTATCATGATAATTTATACATTTTAAAACTTTATTCTGGCATTTAGTCATTTATTCTATGGCTAGAGAGACGTAAGCAATCTTCAATCCATCAATTCTCTCTCTCTCCCTCCCTCGCTCTCTCTTTCTCTCTGGCTCTCATGTGACAGCCAACCCGGTCGCCATTTTGAAGAAATATTAACTTTTTTTTTTTTATTACATGGCTAATTAAATGTAGCTAAATCATCAAAGTCTACTGGTATTTTTTTATAATGTCATCAGATATCCAGAAATATAACTCTTTAAAAGGAACTACTCAAAAGATTTTATGATATAATTTCCCCCTCGCTGAGATTCACCATTATGTCCTTGACTGGAAAGGCAAGGTCGGCAATCGGCCATTTTGTTTCAGTGAAAATGCAGAAAAAACATTGGTCATGACGTCAAAAACGTCACGCAGTATAAAAGCTAAGTCCCTCCTTTTCGAGCTCATTCCTGGATTTGGTCAAAGGTAAGTGAAGTCAGCAAAAACTAGACAAACTGTGAACGCGTCATTCCTCTTTAAATGCGAAATTACTGATGAATGAATTACAAAAGAGATTAAAAATTTCTTTATTATTTAAGAACGATATGAAGATATAAGACGTTCAACAGTAAATGTTTGTTTTTTGTGTGTTTCCACAGGTATGAATTTGTTTTGCCGAAGACTGATCCGTCGAGGACTTTGAACAACTCTTCCCAATTTCATATTTTTTCTTCAAGTAATGGACATTTGATTACTATTTTTGCCTCCAGTTTGTTCCCGAAGGAAAGGCTAGCATTTAGCTATCACAGCCCCACCCATAAGAAGTCTTTCAGTTAAAATTAAAACCATGAAGGTTGACGACATAAACTTGATGAAATGAGAGCAATAAGTGCCTGAAAAGCACATCATAATAGACCTGAGACGCTGAGGATCTATAGTATCAATAGTAAGTTGATTTTGAAGTTGAATTGACTCGATATTCATCAAATGAAAATTGTCGTAGATAATAGGCTAGCTAGCGGTAGCTGGCTAGCAGGCACCGCGAGTTAGCTTGTTTCTTGGCAACCAGTATTCTAGTATGAGCTCACACGGAAAAGTGGACGGACGCGCAGTGCGCTGTCCTTTTCTTGTGTGAGACGGATGGTCGAAATGATAAAATAAAATATAAACGAAATTCGTTCTATAAGCAATCTGTTCATAAAGATTGCCTTAGGCATAGATGGAAACCTCACAATATGAAGTCGGACTTCTTGCCTGCCAAATATGCTTTGTAGGGGCTGCTCCAAGGAACGAACACCCACCGCAATCTGCACATAAAGATTGCGTTAGGTTTGAGGAGGTATTTGCTGAAGCAGTGTGTGTGTCGATAATTAAAGCACAGGGACACTGGGCATCATTTACACGGCAATCTGCGGATAAAGATTGCGGGATGAAGATGTGGTGGATATGGCGGCTGTCTGCTTCCCAGCGGGCTCGTGATGTTTTTCCTCGGAGCAGCGTTTGGACGTTTTTGTTTTTGTCTAAACTTGGGGGGAACAGCCGTAGATTCTTTCCCCAGCGCTGCGGCTGGTTAGAGCGTGTTTCCGCGGTGTCTGGCGCCGCCTGCTCTGTTTACCGTGGTGGCCATTGTTTGAAGAGGTTGTTCCGTCGCGGAAGCGGTTAACGGAGGGAGGGCTGTCACAGAGCTGCGCGCGCCCTCCCCTTTGTTAAGGTCGCAGTGTGGAGAGAGCCTCGCTTTCAGCCACTCAGAGCTGGCCTTATGTAACCCAGCCTGTTTTTACTCCTGTGTCTTCTTGTAGTCCAAACTTGTTGTGTAACCACCATCAACAGTCCAGTAAACAACCTTGTTTATTGAACTCTCAGCTGCTGAGTGGTCATATGGTTTACTGGTGATATGTAGGACCACCACAGTGATGCTTCCCCACCTAAACCAGGGTCATGTTTAACAATGACTGTGCGTGTGTGTATGATATGTCTGTAACACTTGTGATATTTCCAGGATTTTGGGTTATTTGCAGTGTTTTGGAGGTCTGAGACTATATAAAACTTCTACTACATTTACACGGGTAAGACTTAACTGATTCCTCACACCCGGCATTTCCAACCAAACCAATTCTAATGGAAAATTCATACGCAGTTTGGCACAAAAACAACTTCATTCAGCATAAATGTGGAAAAATAAATGCATGCTTTTAAAGCTCCGTACACCCCGTGGAGATGGTTGTGAAGGGCTACTTTATTGTGATTGGATTAATTCCAGCATATCCCCTCTGGGTTTATTTACGGTTTAATTTGTGGAGGTCAGAGCCATTTCCACAACTGTACACGGTAGCAGTGTGTTTGTGTCCCAGATGGTGTGGAGACGTGAATGAACCAGTAGGTGGGAGTAAGTGGCCTCAGGTGTTCTCTGACGGGATGGCTGAGAAGTAAGACAGGACAGATCAGTCTCCTGAAGGCTTCGGGTGAAGATGATTAATGATCCAATTTCCAAGCATTTCAGCCTTCATCCAGTTAGCTTCCGTCTCAGGGAAATCTGAATCCCTCATCTTCTCATCAGATACCGTGGTGATAAGTGGGAGCAGGATCACGTTATGTCTGAGTTAACAATTAAAAGAGAAATTATTACTGATATATGTATGTTTTTAAATGATATTTATACCTTCACTGTGTTTTGTATCTTTTTATACTCAGTAGCAGTTAAAAGTGTGGACACCCTTCAGATGAACTGACTTCAGACTTGTGGTGTAAACGTTATGTTCAAGAGTTTCTCCATCATCAGAGAAACATTTAAATAAAAAATAAAAAGTGGGTTTAAGGGAAATTTGATGATGTGTGTATCAGTTTTATAAACGTGCAGCATTGCTCCTCTCTGAATGAAACATGGTGGTTTCTGACTCCTAACATGAAGCTGGTACCAGAACCAGAGACGCCGTCTGCTTCTGAGCAACGTTGACCAGGTTCAGATGGACTCGTGGTTCCACATGGATCAGATGGAGACCTGGAGGTTTAGATTTGTGTAAACATGAGTTTGGACGTAAACGGGGTAATGACATCATGCTTTGTGTATTTGGCAGGCAAACAGTCTTCATGTAAACATCAGATAAAGTTTCTCCTATTTGCTGAAAATGTGATCCCGCCTTTTCATGTGTATATTCATTGTGTGAAGTGTGTGTTTCAGACATGGCGGGAGGACCAGTAGACCCCAGGGAGATTCTGAAAGGTGTGGAGGCTCTGCTCGGAAAGGATGGAGAACTTCGCAGCCTGGAGGGGGTCCCAGAGGTGTTCAGGTGAGGATCTTGCCCGTCCCATGATGGACCTCTGTGTCTTCACGTTAACACCTGACTGATGATCTGCTTTGTTTCTACTTGCAGTCTGATGAAATCTTCCACTAAGATGGTCAGCAGATGTATGTACCTGAACATCCTGCTGCAGACAAAGTCCCACGATGTTCTTAACAGGTATGGATCTGGTCTTTTGCTGTTTTCAGCTGGAAAAATTAGAATAAAACATGATTTAAATCTGCTGCTCCTGTCATGCAGGTTTATCAGAGTCGGTGGTTACAGGCTGCTCAACTCCTGGCTCACCTACTCCAAAACCACCAACAATACCCCTCTGCTGCAACTTATCCTGCTCACACTGCAGAAGCTGCCTCTGAAGGTCGACCACCTCAAACAGGTACAGCCTCAGCCCGCCGTTCAGAGCTGGATCCTGCCATCTTTGCCTGTCTAACCCTCTTTTTATCTTGTCCCAGAACAACACAGCCAAACTGGTAAAGCAGCTGAGTAAAAGCGCAGAAACTGAAGGTGGGTTTGTCTTGGTCTGCAGTCTGAACTGCTGTTAACCAGGCAGCAGTGAGATCTAACCCCGTCTCTTGTGTTTTCAGACCTCAGGAAGCTGGCGGCCATACTCGTAGATGGTTGGATGGCTACGATTCGTTCCCAGAGTGTGTCAAGCAGCAGCAGCTCTCCTGCTGGTAAGCACACCCAGATCACCAGGACTTTCAGGCTCCTCCTCCTGACACCGTGTAACCGGCTCCATTTCTGTTTCAGATAAAAAGAAGAAGAAGGAGGAGAGCAAGGTGCCAGTGAGGGATGTGAAGGAAAAGAGTGGAGATGAGGAGAAGAAGAAGGAGAAACCCAAAGCTCACGCTCCGAGCCACACTAAGATCCGCTCCATAGGTACGCCTGAGCTGAGCCGATGAAGAGGCTTCAGATGGTTCTGATCTGCTGTATAATCATCATTGTATCTGTGTTCAGGACTAGAGATGGACGCTCCCAACCCCGTCCCAGCAAAAAAGACCCCCTCTGCCCCCCAGCTGGGTGACAAGTACAATATAAAGCCCCCCGTTTTGAAGAGGCCCAGGTAAATCACCCTCCCTCTGTTCATGTTGTTGCTACTCAGCAGTGCCCCCTGGTGGCCAACTGACTCCTCTGCTCTGTTCCAGCAGCGCCGGACCTTCAGACGCTCCTCCTCTGGAGAAGAAATACAAACCTCTGAACACGCCGTCAAATTCTGCCAAAGAAATCAAAGTCAAACTCATTCCAGCACCACGTAAGTCCACGTACGTCGTCATGACAATGAACTGTGTCAGAGCAGACACTCATGGTGTGTGTGTGTGTTTACTGCAGCCATGGAGGCCACCGGGTTCCTTGATGCCCTGAATTCTGCTCCAGTTCCTGGGATCAAGATCAAGAAGAAGAAAGCAAGTGCTGCTGCTCCTGCCAACACCAAGGCTGTTTCACCCACATCTAACAAGGTTCTGACCCAGTCTAAGCATCTTCTACCAGCACATCCTCAACTTTCCTCCACACTTTATCTTCATAGAGTCCGTTCCCTCCTAGAAAAGCTCCAGATCCATCTGAACTCTAGAAACTGTTTTCCTTAAGACCAAGTTCTAGTTCAGGGCTGCTGCTAGACCTGCTTCTGAGCTGGTTCTAGATAGGAACTGAATTAGTTCTTCACCACTTTTACCACGTTTGACCCTCTGACAACCTTCTCCAAACCCTGACCCCAGAAATGAAACCATAAACACCAGCTGACCGTGTTAAATCCAGTTTAAACCCAGGTTAATCTGGATCATAAACCCAGGTTAATCTGGATCTGGATCATAAACCCAGGTTAATCTGGATCATAAACCCAGGTTAATCTGGATCTGGATCATAAACCCAGGTTAATCTGGATCATAAACCCAGGTTAATCTGGATCTGGATCATAAACCCAGGTTAATCTGGATCTGGATCATAAATCCAGATTAATCTGGATCTGGATCACAAACTTAGGTTTAGCTGGATCTGGATCACAAACTCAGGTTTAGCTGGATCTGGATCACAAACTTAGGTTTAGCTGGATCTGGATCACAAACTCAGGTTTAGCTGGATCTGGATCATAAACTCAGGTTAATCTGGATCTGGATCATAAACCCAGGTTAATCTGGATCTGGATCATAAATCCAGATTAATCTGGATCTGGATCACAAACTCAGGTTTAGCTGGATCTAGTATTTAAACCCACATTAAACTGGATTTTAAACTGGTTCTAAGTCGGGTCTTGGCTCTGAGCCAGCATGAGAGCCAGCTTTGTGGAACCCTGTTCATCATCCATTTTCCTGTTTTCAGGCGAGTCCGTTTGACACCAAACCTGCTTCGTACTCTTCATCCTCTGCTAAACCATCATCACCAGAAAGTGCTGCTTCCTCGGCTCCTGCAGATGAAAACCAGGAGCCGGAGCAGCCTGGGACCCCGGTTCCCTCTGAAGACCCAGAAGCTGCTGACAGTGGTGAGGGCCAGACGTTTTTCCTTTCAGATTATTGCTGTTTTTGTTTTTAAGATTCAGTTCTCTAGTTTCCACTTTCATTCTGTCCTCTGAAACCTTCCATCTGTCAGTCGACATGAAGCCACCTGGAAGGTTCAGCTTTAGCTTGTTTTATTACCTCCACTCTGAAGGTTACACTCTGAATGAATCAACATCGGCTTCATTATCGGTTGTTCATGACCTCTTCAGGTGAGAAGCCCAACGCCCTGGCAGAACCTCGAGGAGAAGAAGAGAACCTCACCAAGAAGGGCAAGAAAAAGAAAACTGTTCACTGGGCGGAGGAGGAGCAGCTCAAACACTACTTCTACTTTGATCTAGATGAGACAGAGAGAGGTAAGGACTGGATCTGTAATCGTGGGTCTGGGATGAGTAAGAGGTTGGAAAATTACAAAAAAACACCGATTAAAAAAATGATTTGGAAATCATCTGCAGCTGTTTTTTTAACTGCATCGTTCTTCTTCAGTCAACGTCAACAAGATCAAAGACTTTGGTGAAGCTGCCAAACGAGAGCTGATGATGGACAGACACACGTTTGAGATGGCTCGCCGGCTGTCACATGACACCATGGAAGAACGGGTGCCCTGGACCCCCCCGAGACCGCTGACCCTGCCCGGCGGTCTCGGGGTCACCCCTGGAACTAACAGCACAGAGAAGCTGACCCAGAGAGACCGAGAGAAGGGCATCCTGCAGGAGATCTTCCTCAACAAGGAAAGGTGTGACGCTGCACCACAGCTGCTGTTCATCTTCCAGCTGCATGTTTCTTTAACATTAGAATACTGATTACTCTTTGTTTTTTAGTGTTCCCGATAGTCCACATGAACCAGATCCAGAACCATATGAGCCCATGCCCCCACGTCTCATCCCTCTGGACGAAGTATGTATACATAACCCCCCCCCCCCCCCCCCCCCCCCCCCCCCCCCTCCAGACATATGGCTATTCTCTCTGGTTCCTTTAACCTGTCTGGTTGTCACTGCAGGAATTCTCTAATCTGGATGATGACTACCCTGAGCCCATGGACACCACATCGCAGCAGGACCCGACCCAGACAGAGAGCTCCAAGCTGCCCCCCGTCCTGGCCAATCTCATGGGGAACCTCAGCAACACCTCACGTAGCCCACAAGCCCCCAGCAATGTGAGCAATCCGGTTCCTCCACCAGTCAACGTCCAAGAGCTGCTTTCATCCATCATGGTAAACATCTGAAGCTCATTCTGTGTAGAAAGGCACATGTAGGGAAACACACACCTGTAGAGAAACTCATCTGTATTGACTCTTACTCTGTCTGTCTTCAGGGGGCCTCTGGGAACCAGTCTACGGAGGACCTGATCAAGCAGCCCAACTTCTCAGACAAGATAAAGCAGCTCCTGGGCTCCCTCCAGCAATCCCCGAACCAGACCGGACCCCCACCAGGTATGTCAACCCCCACTTCTGCTGTCCCAGCTGGACTTTGTCCTGGACTTTGTCCTCACTGTGTGATCCATCTCTGTCCAGTCAACCAGGGACTTCTGGGACACAACCCCGCCATGAATGCCATGAACACCATGAACAACATGCACATGCAGATGCCCATGAACGGCGGCTACCCACCCAATGGTGCACCTGGCGGTCCCCGCTTCAACCACCCCCCACCCCCCCACGGCCATGGTCCACCTTCAAACCCCGGTGGAGGTCCCCGCATGATGAGCCCACCGCCGGGTCAGGGCAGAGGAGAAAACGGCAACTACTGGGGAGATGACTCAATGAGGGGGGGACCACACAGAGGGGGGCATTTCCACCGAGGAGGGCGGGGTCGAGGAGGAGAACCGGGCTTTAGGGGCCGAGGACGAGGAGGACCAAGAGGAGGGCACAACAACGTGAACGGTAGGTTGAGGTGTCGTCCTAGTGGACGAGTCATTACAGGACTGCTCCATTATGGAAACATCTAAACCAGGATCAGCTAAACTGACTAAAACGGCTGCGAATAGCTGTGAGACCGCTAATGGTTTATTGTTTCTGACTGGAAATGAGCTACAACCACAAACTCTTAACACTTAATGATCATGTTCTGAGTGTACTCTCACATATATATGACCTACTCTCAGAAGTAAATTATGCTGGGACCAACAGGGACTCAACTTTCTGGCTTGTAGGTGCTTTTTATTGAAAGGGGTGCCTACAAAGACACAACAGCGAGTCCCACTTGGTGAAGGGAAGGGTCGTATAGCAGCTCTGCTGCTCACTGATCATAATAGTAGTGATTCATGCTTTCACCTCAGTCCCCAAAAGTCTCCAAAAGCAGCCGAAAAGGCTCTAACTTGTGTCTAGAGGGGTCTGAATACTTGATAAATATAGCAAAACATTCACTAATGGTGACCGCTCCGATGGCAGAAGGCCTACTTCTGGTATTTGTCCTGTTTTGCCTTTGAAAGAGGGAGAAGTGCGCTCGTCATTCTGAACACATGACCGTATCATAGACTGTATGTAAAAGATGGACGGAGCCTCCATGTCACCCGTAGGTTTCTGAAGAACAAAAGTGAAGCTCGTTGGGCCGAAAACAGGCAAAGAGGTAGCTGAGAGGGGGACTGTGAAGGTGGGGGTGGATGATTTACAACCATCAAACTCCGAGCTGCCTGTAGCTAAGAGCTAACCGGGCTAACCCCGAGCAACAGTAGCTAACCGGTTAACGGAGGAAGGCAGGCTAAAGCTAAGCCTCGCTGTTAGCCGGCTAAAAACCGCGGTCGTGCTGCACTCTCCCTTCTTTCCGTGGATATTGGATCTCTGTCAATCATAAAGACACGCCCCTAATTATGCCGTATTTCAAGATGAAATAACATCCCAACGGATGAGTTAGAAAAAAAATTCACCCCCCTCACAGTTGTCTTGAAGGTAAACTTGACCTGTTAATCCTAAAATGGATTTTTGTACCAGGCTTTAAACATGTTTATTTCTTTTTAACATGGGAGTCTATGGGGATTTGCTCTGTTTTGGAGCCCCTAGTGGACGAGGGGGGACCTGCACTTCTTTTGAACTTCCGCACAGGCTTCACATTTTACCGGTGTAGGTTGCTGCTTGGGACAGTCTAGAGTGTAACACGGCGATTCATTATTTTGATATTGTGAAATCTAAATGAAAATTTCCCAGACTGACTCCATGTTGTTTCTCCTGCAGACATGTCCAAGAGGCCGGTGTGTCGACACTTCATGATGAAGGGAAGCTGCCGGTACGAGAGCAAATGTGCTTTCTACCACCCTGGCGTTAACGGACCACCGCTGCCCCCCAACTTCCCTGCTAACCAATACAACCAGCACCCCCAGTATGGACACTAGGTGGCGAGCTACCACCTTCTTGAACAGATTCTGGTCCGATCGGATCCGAGGGTTCAGAGTTCCTCTGAGACAACAGGACTTTTTATGCGGATTAGTTTTAACAGTGAGACAGAAACAAGCCGCCCGTCACTGATGTCCTCAGAACCCAGACTCCTCTAAGCCAGATGTGATGCTGCTGTCCGACCCGGATGGAGACCCCACCCCCTCACACCATGACTGATGGGATACAGTCCTGTCCCGGTTCTGAAACAACAGCATCATCTTTGTGCCGTGTAATTTTCCACCATGACGAACTCTGAGCTGACCAGGAAGCTCTGACGGGTTTTTCTTCAGCAGCATGAAGTGGATGTGAGGAGCTGATGAAGCTCAGACTTCAGCTGAGAGGGAGACAATCATGATGTGATCAGCTGATCTCAGAGCTGCTGCCTGTCACTCTTATGTGAACCCAGGAAGGGTTTGTGTTGTCAGTGTTTGATGATGATGAGTGTTTTCTGTGAAAACATTTTTCTGTCTCCTGTGGGACTGTAAGAATGTAATGTTTCTTGTTGTTCCCTCCACCTTTTCGTTTCTTATTTAATACATTCTTTGAGTTTGGACCAGTTTAAACTGGTTTGTATAAATCTAGAACAACATTCATGTAAATTCATTTTCAGTTCAGTTATTTTCTACACAGCGTATTGAATAAATGTCTAAATACACACGTGGCTGCGTTTTCTCACACATTACAGATAACATCTAAAAATACATCAGTGATCTATGGAAGGAAACCAAGATGTCTCCTTTCTAGTAAAAGCAGAGCTGTTTACCTAAAAGCACTTCAGCTCCAGAAAAGGTTGGCAGGATTTGTAAATTTCAGTAAAAACATGATCTTCAACCCTTATTTAATTCCCAGTAGAACATGAACTACACATCACGTTGAATCTGAGACATTTTTACCGCTTCATGAATAAACCTTGTTTTTAATGTGATGGCAGCAACACTTGGAACAAGGGCAACTGAAGCCTGGAAAAGTAATCAGTACAAATAAAAACAGCTGGGGAGCATTCAACAACTAATCAGCAACATGGTATAAAAGGAGTTCTTCAGAGAGGCTGTCGCTGATGGACAGAGGTTCACCAATCTGAGACGATAATCTGAGAGTATAAAAATTGTGTAAAAATTTCAGAAAAATGTCCCTCAGTGTAAAATTAGAACAATTTTGAGGATCCCACCATCTACAGTGTATAGTAAAATCAAGAGATTCAGAAAATTGGGAGGAATCTCTGTGCGCATGGGACAAGAGAAGGCTAAAGGTTAAATGCTAGTGATCTTGAGGCTGTAGTTTTTTTTCTTTCATATTTTTCTTAACATTTTATATTTATCCAGCATTTCCATGAATGGCAAAGTAAGAATTTCACTGTACATGGATATGATGAGGTCTTGATGTGGTCTGATCATGTGTGTGGTGGTTCCCAACCTGGGGTCTGGGACCCCTCAAGGGGATCCCTTAAAGAGCACAGGGGGTCCCAGACACTTTTCATATTCAGAGCCATCGTGATCATGTCCACATTTGTCCCTATTTTGAGAACAAAAAGTATGGCTGAATGTTGTTAATTTAACTTTGGCATTATTGAAGCACAGGACTCAGAATACATTATTTATAGTGAGAATCTCACTTTTGAAAGCATAAAACCAAGCATGGGTTCAGCATGGGATGGTCCATCTCTTTTTGTATTGGCATGAAAAGGAAAATATGTGTTCTGTGGGAGGTCGTCTGCTCTCTGATTGGATAGTTTGATTGGTCACCATCCAATCAGAAATGTAAAGATATGGACAAAATTTGCAACTTCAGAGGCTCACACGCAGTTTTGTGCTTTGCATCTGTGAACAAGGTGTTTAGCAAAAGAACTTTATTCTTATTTCCACAAATACAAATCTACCGCCGTGCAAACACTTTCACACGTGTGCAAACTTGAATTTTTCTGGCTGATTGTTTTCACAGGGTGACAAGTTAACTGCAAAATCTTTATGACTTCATATTGAGCCCATATAATTAATTTATTCACGGAAATAGTTTTTGAAGAAATTGTAAATATCCTCACCTCTTGTTCTCTGGAGAATGGAGAAGGCTGTGGCTGTGTGTCCATCACATCCAGCAGTGAAAGAATGGATGGATGCCAGAGTTAGTGGTTACAGTGTGTAGGCAGTAGTGAACAGATGAGTTTTAATGGGGCACAGGAGGAAAATCTAAGGGAACCAGGGTGGTGACGTTTTTTACAGTAAAACAGTGGCAGCCAGCGAGCTGCTGTTGGATTGGTGATATGGTGATGCGTTTTGGTATAACTTTCAGTATAACTTTGCTGGTGTTTAGATCTGCTGATTGAGTGGCCGCCAGCTCTTTGATAAGCCTGGCCGCAGGTTTGAGTCCCGGCCGGCGTCTCACCCAGATTCTCTATCAGACCACCAGAGTGAGCTGCTGCTTTTCACCGCTGGAGATACAAGTGAAGACAGAAACACACAGCAGCTGCATACGGCCTCCACCAGTCCATACCAGGAGGCCTTAAAACAGGTTTTACTGCTAAGTGGGAGAGAAAGAGTGTGTCTCAAACAGGGTCTCATGGATATTAAAAGGTTTTAAAAGGTAAAAGGCATCATTAATAAACGTCCACATTCTGCTCTTGTCTGGTCTACCGCTCGCTAAACAAGACACAACAGATGTTACTGCTGAATATAAGATTGTAAGACTTGGTCAGGGAGTTTTTGCAGTGAACTTGAAACAGATAAATAATAAAGTCAGCGTTCAAAGATGTCGAACGAACGTTGCGTGTCACACGCATCAGATCCGTGTTGTCAGGGCGGGACTGAGTGCAGCTGGTGAACGGGAAGCGTTGATGGGAGAGGTTCTAACCAAGCCCAGAAGAGCAAATATTGAACTGTTCCTACACACAGGGATGGAGCAGCAAAGAGCCAATCAGCACCAAGATCCACATCCTGGTTCCAACAGCAAGTCTGGCTTCTGTTTATTCAGTCCGTTACCACAGAACAGGCAGCATATCTGCAGAGGAACCAAATCAGATCGATTTATCAATCTAACACAAAACAGGAAGATCCAATTAATACACACCTGTATCAGTGTGTGTTGTTTACACACATACCAGTGTGTGTTATTTAAACACACTGTCAGAGACTAAGCAACAGAATTAAACCACCAGGAAACAACTCCAGGAAATAATCAGTTCCCCTATTAGGTCTTAGTCTGACCCAGTCCATGTCTGGTTATACGTCCTGACCCAGAACCATCACAGGAACCTGGTTTCAGACCAGGTTCAACAATCGTCATAGCAACAGGCAGCATACTCATTTGTGATTAGTTTGTTTTATAGTTGGTCATTGTCCTCCATTTTATCTGTCCTTTCTTGTGCACCAGGATGCTTCAGATCGTGTTTACACAGAAAAACACACACACACACACACATATGAAGCTAATATTTAACAAAGAAATATTGTATAACTTCTTCATGACTAAACAGAAGAGTTTCCATCAGCGTGATGGAATCTAGTTAGCATAGTTCCTGCACCTGCTACAGTGCTGTACCTCCGATGTTTGTTTCACAATTTACTACGAGAACAATAAAATATACCAACCAACCCGAGTCTGACGGCAGCTCCAGCCTAATGACAATATTCATGGTGGTGTTCAAAACAGCCACTGTGTTGATATCCAGTTGCTGGTGTGTGACATGGTGCTGTGGAAAGTTATTAAGTGTGGTTTCTGAGCCTCGGGACGCTGCAGGACAAAGACGGCTCCATGAATGGACATAATAAATGTTATGTTGTGCTGACTGAAGCTAAAGAAAAACCTTTGGGTTATTCAGCAGCACAACGATCTGAAACACACCAGGAAGCTGGGTTTGGAGCGACCTGGTCAAAGTACAGATTTAAATCTTAAACTAGCTGTTCATGCTGGAAAGCCCTCCAATGGGTTCTGTAAAGAAGAGAGGACCAAAGCTCCTCCACAGATTACGTTATCACAGACATTTGATAAGTGGAACAACCAGTTTTCAGGTTTCATGTTTAACACACAACCAGGCAGGTTTGGATCCATTTTCTGCCTTGTGAATGAAATCATTTCAAAGTGATTTTTAAATTTACTCAGGTTAAATTTGTCTGATATTAGATTTTATTTGATGATCTGAAACATTGAACCGGGACAAACATGGAAAAGAAGAATTTGTAAGGGAATAAATACCGAATATATATGTCTGTATATGTGTGTAATTATTAATGTGTGTTTTCATGTCTACACGTATGTTCAGACATGTAACAAAACATTTTGACAGGAAGTAACTGAAGCCCAGAAAATGTAGGAAGGGGCGGGGCTTATCCACCACTGACTGCTTCCACTGCTTTTCAGACACGTCAGAGTTCATTTTATTGATTTTTCATTATATTTGTTCCACAGTTGAGATTAAAGATTAATTTCTTATGTTAGCTCATGGATGACCTATTAGCATGAAAAGATCAGGTCCAGCTGTGAAGTCTCACTGAAGCTGAAACATTTCTCTCAAATCTGATTTCTGAACTGATTCAGAAATCTGAGCTGTTTTTGTTTCCAGTGAAGCTGCAGAGGAGACGTGGGTGAGGGGCAGATCTGGACCTGAACAAAGCGGCCATTCACACCCCGAACACGGCCGGGTTGGATTAACTCTTCCTGCGGAGAGAAGCTGAACCTCTTTGTTCTCCAGCTGGGTGTTTGCAGCCGTCTCCTTCAGAGCTGCACCTTTGTGAGCTGAGCCAATCACGTAACGACCAGTCAGCATCCAGGAGTCTGAGCCAAGCTGCTAGACGTTCAAACTGGAAGATGAGGATTGTTCTGGCTATCAAAAAAACATTAAAAATAAAAAAATAAATATCAGTAAATGAAGCTCAAACTAAATCATTTATGAAAACGTTTTAACCATAAACAAGTTTTACAATCTTATATTCAGCCAAAAGTTTCTTTCTGAGCTTGATTAGATATACTAGTGTGGAAGATGATTAATCATATTTCATGTCTTAGGAAATAAACCATAAACCTCTTTCTTTTTTTCCACACAATATAAAGTGAAAACAAGATAAACTTAACGAGAAGTTTGGACAAGAGAGTTTTGAGGTCTTTTTACTTCATAAAGGACTTGAAATGAACTTTTCACCACTTGTTTACTCACACGTTTAAAGTCTAGAATTTTTTCTAATTTCAGAAAATCTTCAATGTTTTTTCCGTATAATAAGACGGCTGGTTGTTGCAGGGTGGTGCGTCCAGGGTGGTGCGTCCAGGGTGGTGCATCGCTTACCACCAACAGATTACCAATACAGATTAATTATTAATGACTTCAGTGAAAAGTGATGACAACCTTCCTGCTGAACGGAGTGAGTTCAGCAAACAAGATTTAATAAAATAAGAATACAACAGAATAATTAAATATATGTTTTTATTCTGTTGGTTTTTCTATTCCTTCACTTGTTTTACTGTTTTATGATTTAACACTAAGTATTTTCTTCCTTTAACATATTTATATTTCTGTTTGTTAGTATAATTGTTTTTATGTGGCATGTTTTAGGGATGTTTTATCTTTTGTAAGAGCCCTTTGGTCACTGCAGAGTTGTTATAAAGGGCTGTATGAATAAAATATTATTTTATAATTATAAAAAAGGCAAGCAGTTTATACACCCGTATACACGCTGAAACATTCAAATGTTGGTGGTCATTTTGTTCAGACTTCCTACAACCAAAGGAAAGAAATAGTTCTTAGACTGTTTGTCCCACATTCTTCTGATTTCAGGAAATCTTACCAAGTGTAATTATCTTCATGCACTGGAAAATGATTTCTCTGGATTATAGTCGGAATGTTAAATGTTGTCTTAGTTTTTCTTTGGATGAAGAGTTTCGAGCAGGATGTCTCAGAGAAAGCACACGGAAATCTCAGATTACCCACGTTCCCCTGGGAGTTTGGTCTGCAAACGAAACGTCACAGAGGAATTCCAGCACAGAGCGGGCGGGGCGAGGGGGAGGGAGGAGGAGGGAACAGGTGTTTAAAACTGGGACAGGTGAGGTCTGAGTCACAGTAAATCCTGGAGCTGTGGTCCACCTGGTCTCAACCTGAGCAGTCAGGAACAGGTAAGCTGCAGACCTGCAGGAACTTTATGCCGGATTCAGTTTCTCATGTTGACCCGAAGGCTCCGGTAGGTCAGGTAGGTCAGGTAGGTCAGGGAGCAGCTGCTGCGCTGCTGTTACAGACTGGTTTTCCTTCGTTGAGTGTTTGTTGTCAGGAGTTCAGGTTTGGGTCAGGCTTTGGTTTCTCATCTTTATGTGTTCACGCAGATCCAGAGAAGTTTCCAGTCTGCTCTAACCTGCAGGATGTTTGGTGATGTCACTTCCTCTCACTTCTCACCTGTCTGTGTTTCCATCAGCCCTCAAACATGATCAAAGCCGTGCTTGCTGTCCTCCTGGTCCTGGTGACCGTGTCCTCCACTTTCGCCAAATACATCCCAAAGACCGGGAAGAGGATCCCACAGACCCTGTCCCGAGGTCGGTGAGGGCCAGCTGCACTCCCAAGCTGCAGAAACTGAGATGAAGGTCTGATTTTAATCTGTGTCTCTGCAGGGTGGGGGGATCAGCTGATCTGGGCTCAGACATATGAGGAGGGTCTGTACTGGTCCCGGTCCAGGTGAGAAGCAGTAAAATGTGGGTTTGAGGCAGTCTCAGGCTGAGGTGATGATTAAATGAAGCCGGTTTGTGTTCCAGGAACAAGCCGCTGATGGTCCTGTTTCACTTGGAGGACTGCCCACACAGCCAAGGTGAGTTACTCATGAAAAAACCGGCTGGACCTGTTTGGAGAGTCGTTATTTGCTCACACATCCCACGTTTGTCCTGCAGCGCTGAAGAAAATTTTCTCTGAGGACGACCAGCTACAGAAAACTCTGGATGAGGACTTCATCCTCCTCAACCTGATGGTAGGTAAAACAACACACCTGGATTTTACACTGCGGCAGAACCGGGACAGTTCTGATCATAACGTAATAATTGGTTATGTTCTTAACTATTTTAGCTCTAATGTGAATTTACTTGTGTTTTTAGTAGAACTCCTCCAGTACAGAGCATAACTGATAGACAGGAACTAGATTAACTAGGAGATGTCAGATGGGGGATGGGTCTATCACAACAGATTCATGCCCAAGTGTGACACACAACATCCCAATCTATGACATGAGCAGTGGTTGGCTGCTCATCAGTCCAACCAATCTCAGCAGGGGCCTCACAGCCCCAGAAGATAAATGTGAACAACATCCAAAGATGGTAGTCAGACTGACACAGACCCTGCATCTGCAAAGCTTCACCTGTGGCCTGAACTGAGAAGAAATTTCTACTGTGTTTAAGTGAATCCTCTTCTGTTTGTTCGCTGTGTTCCAATAAAAGAATCGGGTTAACGACATGTTCTGGTTTGTCTCCTGCAGTATGAAACCACAGACAAACATCTGTCTCCGGATGGACAGTACGTCCCTCGGATCCTGTTTGTTGGTGAGTCCTCCTCCTCAGCTTCAAGTATAAAATACTACAAAACTATTTTAGATTCCTGCTAGGAGACTTATCTATCTTAATGAAAAGAAAAATACTTGAGAAGATTGAGACTACAAAATAATCTGCCAGTGCATGGAGATAATTACACTTTCCTGAAATAAGAAACATTTCTAAAACATATCCTAAAACAAGTGGTGAAACTCTCATTCCAAGTCCTTTATTAAGAAAAAAACAAACAACAAAAAACAAAACAAACTGCTTATGCTTCTTTCAGCGTTTCTCACTTTGAGAGAAAAGAGCTGAAAACAAGAGAAACTAAAGAAGAAGATTCCTCTGAATGAAATAATTATTGTTGACCTCTACTGTACACAACATGAAAATTATTCATCGTTTACTGATTCATTTTGGGCCATTTTAATGCCAAAACGTTTTATTTATATATATTTCAGACTCCCCTACTCTAAGACATACTGTTTTTGTTGCTAGGGGCAATGTTGTGCAACAATGGTACCAAACAACAGAGAAAATGATTATTGGTGATTGTCAGAGAGCAGTAAAAAGAACAGAAAAAGACAGGGACATATTTCCACGACTGGACACGTGCTCAGGACCAGTGACGTGCGGTGAAGTTTATGGTTGGTGAGGCTCTGATTTACAATTGTAAGAACTGAAAAGAGCATCTTACTTCAATATTCATTCAACAGCATGCAGCTGGTAATGCTTCATATCAGCATTCCTCTTTCACTCACACTCACACACCCTCTGTTTCTAACTCTTCAGTGAGAAAAGTAGCTGCTGGTGTCCTGAAAGTGGCTAAAGCGCTAAATGACATCATCTAATGTGCATAATAAGCTGGTACATGGAGCTGCTGTGGATGTTCATGTAGACGTGCACACGCAGGCACGACACAAGAAAGTTGAAAAACAGGGAGGCGTTCACTGACCGACCAATGAGAACAACGGAGAAGGAGCCGACTCAGCAGCAGATTTCTGCCAGTTAGAGCAAAATCTTCTGACTCTTCATCCTTGATGCCTTTTCTGTCAGACAGCGTTGAACGTGTCGAATTTCCCTCCAATATCATAACCATTTTTTTAAGACAAGCGATGCGCGACGCGGCCGCAGGTGTGTCGCGCCCCGCGTGTTGAAGTTCCTGCGCACCCAGAAACTCTGCATGTCCCACAATTGTTTTAAGATCTTTTCTCTCAAACAGCAGTAACTAAATTCTTCTTAATTCAGGGCGTATAAAAAGTCTTATAGAAATCTAATCTATTATTATTTATCTCATTAACAAAAAACAACATATTAACAGCAACATTTTCATTCAGAATAAGAATCTGGTTATTTTCTCTTGTTTCTCTTTCCTCTCAAAGTGAGTGAAAAACACTAAAAGCATTGACAGGATAGTTGGGTCACCTTTTTCAACAAGCTTTATTTGAATTTCTTCTCCAAACAGCAACAGTTACCGTTTGCAGCAGAGAAAAACCAAACAAAACAAAACAATAAGAAAAGATTTATTTGCAATTTCTTTTCCTTGGGACAGTAATAATAATAATAATAATATATTTTTTAAAGAAATGGTTGAGATTATAGTTGATAATAAAATAAAAATAGTGAAATGGTCAAAACTTACTTTGGGTATTACATAACCAAACTAAGTAGAGATATAGTGGTACAGACTGAGGCAGGATTATTTAGACTTAAGACTTCATAAAAAGTTTGCAGCCGGTTAAACGGTTAAAGCATTGCAAACCAAGTCTGAAAGATACAAAATGACCTCAAGCAGAGACTCTGGGATATGATTCGACTCAATATGTGTGTAAAATAATCCATTTCAGGTTTAGAAAGTAAGAACTAAAACAGTCACACACCATCTCCATCTGTAAAAGAGATCAGAAGCAGGTTTGCTGGATGTAAGATAATAAAACTTGGTTAGATCCTGAACTTCATTCTCCATAAATGATCCTCCCGGGCTGGCCCAGGTCTGGCTCTGTTCTGGTGTTGGTTGGATGTTTGACCTTCCCGTCTCTCCACAGACCCTTCCATGACAGTGAGGGCTGACATCAATGGTCGCTATGCCAACCGCATGTACGCGTACGAACCGAGCGACCTCAGCCTGTGTGAGTGCTGCAGACCTGCTGCGTTTATGTTGATGTTTGTGTGAAGTGGATTTAAAGATTTCCATCTCTCCCTCAGTGATCAACAACATGAAGAAGGCAAAGAAGCTCCTGAAGTCCGAGCTGTGAGCTGCAGGACCGAGCCGGAAGACCAACCACATGTATGGATGTTTACATGGAAAACTGAGCACTGGAAGTTTCCCCCGTCTTCACCTGAAAGTTTCCTCCTGACTTCTGATCCTCTGTTGGTTGTTTATCTGTCTGAATAAATACACACCTGGTGAAAGGTCTGCTCTCATGGTTTGCATTACTAAACATGAAACACACAGCTGGTGTGTGTCAAAGCCCGTAACTCTGAAGTCACTTATCAGTCTGGTAAACCAGGTATAAGTCTGTTACCATGGTAACATCAGCTCTAAGATCAGGTTAGCCACACTGAGTGTGTTAACAGAAACGTTCCCTAAATACACAGAACTTTTAAAGATGTTTCCTCCCCACACCGGACTCTGGACTCTGGTGTAAATCATCTACAGAGATCACTGAGCGCGGTCAGAGGAAGGTCTCCTTCATCTGCGAGCATCTCGGTCTGAGACGACTGATGACAGCATCATCTGATCAACACTGGGTCCACACACAGCTTGTTATACTGGACAGCTGAACTGGTTCCTCAGCTCTTCATCAGTTCGTTCACACAGCACCAGCTGCTGGTCCATCAACTTCATTGTAGTCCAGTTATAATCCCAATAAAACAAGTCCATTATGTGTCCCACAACAGTCCAATTTATAACAACCAATTCATAAAAATAATGACATAGTTAAGAAAACCAACAGATTGCATCTTCTCTTTGATTCAAGAACTAGAACCTGGAAGGAAAACCTCCACCAGAACCTGACCTAAGAAGGACGGGCATCTATCTAGACCAGAAAGGACAGGAAGATGAGAAGGGTCAGTTACCAGAACACAAAAACCAGGGGCCTGTTCCAGAAAGGAGGTTCTCTCCTCTGATTGGTTCTTGCTCTGTGGGCAGACTGCAATCAGCAGAAAGTTTCCCGTCTCACCACAGTTCTCCTGTTGAACCTACAAACAGGACAGGGTGTGTTGATGGAGAAGGAACAGCCTGATCCAGAGTCTGGTTCTTAATGAGCCCTGTGGCCAAAACATTCCTGTTACCACCACTGAAATGTGGGAAAGTTCAGTGTTTTTGTTTCAAACTACAAACATCCTTAATTCCCCCAAACTGGGATACTGTGTAAACATACAGTACCAGTCAAACATTTCGACACACTTTCCCATTAAGTTGTGCAATTTTTGTTTGTTTTGATTGTTAAAAAACAAAACAAACAACAACAACAACAACATAAAAAATGTGTTACAAAAGAAAACATTTGTTCTGCTTCTTTCTTGGACAGTTATGTATAATAGGAAATTCTGTTAGATGTGGTCATAAAAGTGTATCATTATTATTTACTCACTCACTCATTCTCAGTACCGCTTGGTCCATGACGGGTCGCGGTGAGCTGGAGCCTATCCAGCATTAACAGGTGAGAGGCAGGTACACCTGGACAGGTCACCAGTCCATCGCAGGGCCCATTATTATTTAATATTATTTAATATTAAGCTTTATGTACACACGCAGTCTCATTTACAAGAGAGACCTGTTTACCTAACCTAACACGCATGTCTATAGACGCCACCTTCCACTTAATACGTTGTTGATATTGCTGGATGAAAAACCTCAAAACAGAATATAGAATATGGACTAATACAGAAAGATGCTAAATCTACTATCAGTAGTTTTAATATTATTTAACATGCTGAAGGTTCAAGGCAAGCTGCAAATGAGAAGAAGAGCGGGAGATTAGTTTTTACACGTCCCCTCCAGGAATTACTCTCTGAAATTTTACTGTTTATTGCCTTTATTTACCTGCATTAGTGGATTTCAGGGTGAACTGTGTTCACAGACAGTGGTTTCTGGAAGTTTCCTGAGTCCATGCAGTGGTTTCCAGTAGAGAATCATGTCTGCTTTTAATGCAGTGCTGTCTGAAGACCCAGAGATCATCCAGTCTTGTCCCATGCACACAGAGATTCCTCCTGATTCCCTGAATCTTTGATGATATTATACACTGTAGATGGTGGATCTTCAAAGTTTTACAATTTTACATTGAGGAACATTTTTGTGAAATTGTTCCACAGTTTTTAAACCCAGTTTGTCTTAGACTGGTGAACATCTGAGAGACTCTGCCTCTCTGAAATGCTCATTTTATAGCCAGCCGAGTTACTGACCTGTGGTCAGTTTCTCCTCTAGTTGTTTTTGATTGAACCAGTAACGTTTCCAGCCTTTTGTTTCCCTTGTTTCAACTTTTTAGAGATGTGTTGCTGCCACCAGGTTCAAAATGAGCTCATATTTTCCATGAAACGGTAAAATGTCTCAGCTGCCACGTTGCTCGTTCTGGACTAAAATATGGGTTGGTGAGATTTGGAAATTATTGTGTAAAATGTGAAATACCAAACTTTTTAGAACTAGGTTGTACTATTATTAATCTTTTAAATCAAGTTTAGTAATGATTAATGTAGGAGGAATTCAGCCACACACAGAGGTCGAGGTTTTAACAGCGAAGGCGAGGAAGCCACTCTGTGGTGGAGGACGATGGCAGAGTCCAGAAAGACTTAGGTCAGGCAGAGTGGTTTCCAAAATCAACGCTTAAAGAATAAGGCAGAGATCGGTGGTCAGTCCAAACAGGGGTCGTTATCCAGGTAGGCAGAGAGCAGGAAAATCCGATAGGGAATCAGGCAGCAGGGAGTCCAGGAAACGTAGCAGGGTCAAACAGGACTCTAAAGACAAGAGGCTGGCTATCAAACAATGATTACTGCTGACCATCTGGCAGGGAAGCAGAGACTGAGGGGAGGTTAAATAGAGTGACGAACAGGTGAGGAGTGTGAGCGCTCATGAGGCCCAGGTGGATCAGATGAGCTGCAGGTGAGGCAGATCGGCCCTCATGACAAAAAGGAACAGATTTGAACCCTTTCATGTCCCGGCAGATTTTTGTCCCTCCTGGTTCTGGTTCTGCTGGAGGTTTCTTCCTGTTGAAAGAAGTTTTTTATCTTTCCACTCTCAGATTGTCTGCTACACTGAATGAACTCCTCCAGCTTCTTCTTCTTTCTTTAAACTCTTGATGGGATGTTCTGCTGTAACCCTGAGCTGCAGACAGGAGCATCAGTCTGTGTCCATCTACTGAGGAGCAAAGGTTTCCTCAAATGCAAAGCATCCTGGGAAATCTGCCAAAAACACTCACAATGAGGTCCTTGTTCACCTGTTAAACGATCTGTTCAGAAAACACCTGAAGTGAGCTTTTTCACATCGTTTCGGTAAAAAGTCACAGTGTTTGTGGGCGAATCTGTTCTGGAGAGGAAGAAATTACAGGAAGTTTGATGCTGTGACTCCGAGTCTTCATCTCTTTCTAGAATCTACATGCCTGGTTCTCCACCCGACCTCCACATTAAGGGGTTTTCCTTCCTCAACTGCTGGAGTTTGAGTCGATGGCTTTAGGGCTTTGCAGCCCTCCTGCTCTGTTCTAGTAGTTAATACAGACACATTTAATTCGAGGTTCAAATAATCTGTATTATCCCGTGAGGGTAATTTGCTGTGCAGCAAGCAGTAAAAACAGTCAGTGCACACAAATAACAATAAATATAGAAAATGACTAAAATATAAACATTAAAAAACAAAACTTAGAGCTACTTTTCAACTTGTTCAAAGGGGAAATGACTGCTGTAGTAGGACTCTGGTGTGATCCAGGCCTAAGAGGCCATTCAGGGACATCTTACAATCCAATCTGTTCTTATTTTTGAGGGAAAGGGAGCCGAACCAACAGATAAAAGAGAAAGTTAAACGAGAGTAAAAAATTTGCACAAAAGTACAGTCAACATTAAAACTACGAAGCTAACGATCACATGTGCTGCTCCTGTGCTTCCTGTGCACGGGTCGACATGAAGATCAGACAGCCTGTCATCCAAGATGGAGCCCAGGTATTTACAACCAGATAACTGATCTTCTCAGTGGGCTCCTTCTTCCATCTGCAACACCTGAAGGAAGTCTTTCAGTAACTTCCTCTGGTTCCTGCATCAGGGGACATTTCTTGGACATGTTGAGTAGACTGGACCAAGACCAGACCCAGAAGACCTTGCTGGCTGTTAAGAGGCAACAGTGACAGTCCAGAGGTCCCCAGAACGTTGAATTTTTCATTACCAGTGGTAGTCTAAGGCCGTATTTAACCCTAATTTAACAATACTGGTCTTTATAAGGTACAAAGTGCAAGGATAAAAATAAGTACTCACTGTTGGAGGTACAACAACGGTATCTATGAGGGTAACACTCCTTCGCATCCCTAAAAGTACAATTAGGTACTATATTTTCTCTGTGCTTTGTTTCAGAACAGTCTTCTATGAACAAGAATGACCTGCTAAGTCTTGTATTGAAGCTCACTTTGTTGTTTGAACACCGTGTTGTGTAGAGGGTGTATAGTCCGTTATGCAAACTGTAACAGGTCCTGAAGGACTTTTTGAAGTGAGCCAATCACAGTCCCTGCAGGACTTTCATGATGTGAAATGTTAGGGCAACTGGTCTGTGGTCATCTGGTTCAGATTGCTGGGATTGTTTAGGTACTGGAACAAGGAGGATGTTTTCCAGAGCACAGGAACTCTTCTGACTCAGGCTGGTGTTGAAAATGTGCCGAAGAATCCAACATGGTTGTTCTGAGCAAGATTTTAAAAGCCAGGGCCTGACACCATCTGGACCTGCAGCCTTGTTCCAGTTCATTCTCTCCAGTTGTTCACCTGACTGCAGGAGACAGACAGGCTGGAGGCGGAGGAGGTCTCAGGAGACAGACAGGCTAGAGGCGGAGGAGGTCTCAGGAGACAGACAGGCTGGAGACGGAGGAGGTCTCAGGAGACAGACAGGCTAGAGGCGGAGGAGGTCTCAGGAGACAGACAGGCTGGAGGCAGAGGCGGAGGAGGTCTCAGGAGACAGACAGGCTGGAGGCGGAGGAGGTCTCAGGAGACAGACAGGCTGGAGGCGGAGGAGGTTTCAGGAGACAGACAGGCTGGAGGCAGAGGCGGAGGAGGTCTCAGGAGACAGACAGGCTGGAGGCGGAGGAGGTCTCAGGAGACAGACAGGCTGGAGGCAGAGGAGGTCTCAGGAGACAGACAGGCTGGAGGCGAAGGAGGTCTCAGGAGACAGACAGGCTGGAGGCAGAGGCGGAGGAGGTCTCAGGAGACAGACAGGCTGGAGGCGGAGGAGGTCTCAGGAGACAGACAGGCTGGAGGCAGAGGAGGTCTCAGGAGACAGACAGGCTGGAGGAGGAGGCGGTCTCAGGAGACAGACAGGCTGGAGGCGGAGGCGGAGGAGGTCCCAGGAGACAGACAGGCTGGAGGCGGAGGAGGTCTCAGAAGACAGACAGGCTGGAGGCGGAGGCGGAGGAGGTCTCAGGAGACAGACAGGCTGGAGGCGGAGGAGGTCTCAGGAGACAGACAGGCTGGACGCGGAGGAGGTCTCAGGAGACAGACAGGCTGGAGGCGGAGGAGGTCTCAGAAGACAGACAGGCTGGAGGCGGAGGAGGTCTCAGGAGACAGACAGGCTGGACGCGGAGGAGGTCTCAGGAGACAGACAGGCTAGAGGCGGAGGAGGTCTCAGGAGACAGACAGGCTGGAGGCAGAGGCGGAGGAGGTCTCAGGAGACAGACAGGCTGGAGGCGGAGGAGGTCTCAGGAGACAGACAGGCTGGATGCGGAGGAGGTCTCAGGAGACAGACAGGCTGGAGGCGGAGGAGGTCTCAGGAGACAGACAGGCTGGAGGCAGAGGCGAAGGAGGTCTCAGGAGACAGACAGGCTGGAGGTGGAGGAGGTCTCAGGAGACAGACAGGCTGGAGGCAGACGAGGTCTCAGGAGACAGACAGGCTAGAGGCGGAGGAGGTCTCAGGAGACAGACAGGCTAGAGGCGGAGGAGGTCTCAGGAGACAGACAGGCTGGAGGCGGAGGAGGTCTCAGGAGACAGACAGGCTGGAGGCGGAGGAGGTCTCAGGAGACAGACAGGCTGGAGGCAGACGAGGTCTCAGGAGACAGACAGGCTAGAGGCGGAGGAGGTCTCAGGAGACAGACAGGCTGGAGGCGGAGGAGGTCTCAGGAGACAGACAGGCTGGAGGCGGACGAGGTCTCAGGAGACAGACAGGCTGGAGGCGGAGGAGGTCTCAGGAGACAGACAGGCTGGAGGCGGAGGAGGTCTCAGGAGACAGACAGGCTGGAGGCAGACGAGGTCTCAGGAGACAGACAGGCTAGAGGCGGAGGAGGTCTCAGGAGACAGACAGGCTGGAGGCAGACGAGGTCTCAGGAGACAGACAGGCTAGAGGCGGAGGAGGTCTCAGGAGACAGACAGGCTGGAGGCGGAGGAGGTCTCAGGAGACAGACAGGCTGGAGGCGGAGGAGGTCTCAGGAGACAGACAGGCTGGAGGCGGACGAGGTCTCAGGAGACAGACAGGCTGGAGGCGGAGGAGGTCTCAGGAGACAGACAGGCTGGAGGCGGAGGAGGTCTCAGGAGACAGACAGGCTGGAGGCGGACGAGGTCTCAGGAGACAGACAGGCTGGAGGCGGAGGAGGTCTCAGGAGACAGACAGGCTGGAGGCGGAGGAGGTCTCAGGAGACAGACAGGCTGGAGGCAGACGAGGTCTCAGGAGACAGACAGGCTAGAGGCGGAGGAGGTCTCAGGAGACAGACAGGCTGGAGGCAGACGAGGTCTCAGGAGACAGACAGGCTAGAGGCGGAGGAGGTCTCAGGAGACAGACAGGCTGGAGGCGGAGGAGGTCTCAGGAGACAGACAGGCTGGAGGCGGAGGAGGTCTCAGGAGACAGACAGGCTGGAGGCAGACGAGGTCTCAGGAGACAGACAGGCTAGAGGCGGAGGAGGTCTCAGTATGTTCTCATGTGAGGGAGATGAGGCTAGGGTCCAACAGAGGCTGTGTTGGCTCATTTAAGTTGTGTTCTCACTAACTCTGAAACTTTGTCTGCACAGACCCTGAAATTAAATGAATTGAACTGAATTAATTCAGTTAATCTTAAATATAAAAATGCACTGAATCTGATGCACTTCTTCTTCCATTAGGTTTTTTATTTAAGTTTACAGTAAAAATGTTCAGGCAGGAATTTCATTCAGTCACCACTGCAGCTCTGAAACAGAAGCTTCAATCTGAACAAGTTACACAAATACACAAGAAGACACACACGCACACACACTTATTCTCACATGAGATCATTCCAAACACCTCTTCTCTGCACAGAGAACTGGGTGAAACCGGGTTTTGTCATGACAGAGATGTGGTTGGTGTTACTGCGTTCAGCACAGAATGATTAACAGGAAAGGACATAAATTCCAGTGTCTTCGACTGTGTTAATATGTTTATATAAATATGTTTATAATGGACAACAAACTGGCTGCAGTCAGCGTTCCTTCTTCTTACACCTACAGGTTGTCAGTAAAACCCTTGGACAGCTCCTGATGCTGACGGCAGCATGTTCATCATTTCTTTACACCCAGTGAACTGTTTCAGAGCAGATTTCTCTGGAAAAACCAAATGCATCACAGTATTATAGAGTGGCTGCAGTAGAAACATACAGGTCAGTTCAGAGAAGTGCTGAGGAGACCAGAGATGGTCTTGTTTCACAGGAAAGCACTCGGGTTGGCTCGGGGGTCCTTCTGGTTCCTGTAGCGATATGTGAGCCACACTCCCAGGATCTGAAACAGAGAGAACAGATGGAGCACGGAGGGAATAAAACAGACCAATACCCAAACACAGTTACAATAATTAAGCTTGAAGTGTACACGGTGTACCAGTACCATTGTACATTAAAGACCGCATAGTTCCAGATATTCCAACAGAGCAACAGTCTCACTTCGTTCACACTGCAGCTCATTTCCGATTTTTTTGCCCATATGTGACTCATATCAGATTTTTTAATGACAGTCTGAATGGCACAAATCCGATTATATATATATATATATATATATATATATACATATATAGTATGCAAGTACTTCCAAATTGATAAGCATTACATCTATAAATACTATAAACTATGTGACGTCGTGTTATCTTCTTGTCACTTCAGGGCCACATACCGTTCACACTTCAGCATTGAAATGATAATATGAACGACCACTCAAAAAAATTGGATTTGAGCATTAAGACCTGCAGTGTGAACACAAAGAGTACAATGGGAGGCGGAGCCTTCGACGATCAGAACCTCTCCTACAGAACCAGCTCCCAGTTTGGGCTTGGGAGGCAGACACCCTCTCTACCTTTAAGATCAGGCTTAAAACCTTCATTTCTGATAAATCTTAAAGTTAGGGCTGGTCTAGCCATCTCTTAGTGACGCTGCCATAGGCTTAGACTGCTGAGGGACGTTCTGTGATGCACTGAACACTTTGTATCTCTGCTCATTATCTTTAAACGTATGACAGTATTAGCATCATTAACCTGTGTCTCCTCTCTCAGCTGGTCTTCCTGGCTAAAAGTCCTAGTATCTGTTGGACTCTCTGTCCTGTCCTCTCCACCCCGGTCGAGGCAGGTGGCTGCCCTCCCTGAGCAGGGCTTTGTGGGAGGTTTTTCCTTCCTGTTAAAAGAGAGTTTTTCCTTTCCACCGTCGCCCCTAGCATGCTCAGGATGGGGGACTGAATCGAAGTTTATTTTTGATGCAATCTGTTGGTTTTCCTTAACTATTTATTATGGTTTGGTTTGTATGGATACTGACTGGATGACAATGAATTGGCTCGAATTGATTGTATGTAAGATGCCCGGAGATGACGTTGTAGTGAATTTGGGCTATACAAATAGAGCTCAATTGAATAAATAATCAAGCATTTCTTATATTTTCATAACCACACGTAGCAGAAAAATGCAGACTGATTCTGTGTTTTGTGTGAACATGTGATTTTCCTTCCTGTTTTGTTTTGTCACACTCCTCTGAACCATGGAGCTGTTTACATCAAACAGGTGAAGCACACCTGGGAGAGGACTGCTTATTACCATGGTTGCACACAGCAGCAGTCGTGTGGCTCTGGTGCTCACCTCAGTGAAGCTAAAGAAGATGCCGACTCCTCCTACAAAGTGGAGGACCTCTCCGACGTGCTCCTGAATCTTATCTGCGCATGGCAGACAGGAGTTGTTGTGGAAACAGGCCTGAAGAAGAAGATGAGATGGCAAATTGTGACTGAAGTGACTGATGATTGAAATGTTTCTGAGGTCAAAAGAAGGTCTGATGATGAGCAGAGGTCTGAACTCACAGCATCACAGGAGCTGTTGGGGTCCACATGTCTGAAGCCACAGCAGTTGAGGCTCTTCTCCACATCCCTCCGAGTGCTCTCAGAGTTATTCCAGCCCACCTCCAGCAGGTGGTCCTGCAGCACAGCATCATAGGATACAAGGCTTTACTTTATGGTATGCTCTCAGTGACCTGCAGCCTTTTGGTGGCTTGCATTTATCTGCTGTTTCCTGGTTGTGTTGCATTGATTTCTGACATGAAACTAACCATTTTATTACATTTAGGTGGCAAAAAATAGAAAAGAAAAAATAGAAAGAAAGATAAAAAAAAAGCGTAAAAAAATTTATTAATGGATTAACAGGCTAAAGGTTTGGCTTGTTTTTATGTTTGTGTGATAGTGTAATCATTGTGGGTGTCTATACCTAAACTCATTAAAATGGATGCAGACTTCTGAGCTCATTCTTCTAACTTTATCAGCATAAAAGCTGAACTGCTGAGCCAAAACAGCCCCATGTCTGTCTCTCTCTAACTTCCGCTCACCTGCACTCCAAATTAAAAGTGGCTAGTACATACTGTCAGCATCAGCAACACCATGTCAAAATAAAATGTCTTCGGATCAGCTGAATGATTGATGAAAAAATTAAACGCCTCCTCATCTTCAATCTAATAATTGTCTGCCTCGTTTTGTGGAGTGGGTTCAATTATGATCATTTTATCAACCTTCTCTTCTACATATTTTTATTATCAGGTGTCATAAGCATGGGAATAAGATCTGTGGAATTTGAGGTTATCAGGTTCAGACAGGACTGTCCTCTGCATTTATATTCACAGTTGAGTCCTTAGCTGAGAGAAGCCGGCTTGACCCAACAACGTTAATCTGTTACCAAACTGTTAGTTGTTATCTCACAAAATCACTCCATAGACTAATCCAGGCAAACACCAGAAGTAGACCCTCTGCCATCGCTGAGGTGGCATTTCTGTGCATGTCAGAGCCGAACAGATGAGAATCGGACTATTTTCTTAACAATGCTGAAGAACTCTGGAAGGACTTGCACATTTCTTGGCTGTTTGAACAGCAGTGGAAACCTTTAATTGTAGTAAAAACAAAACAAACAAACAAAAAAAGTCAATGCGAAGAACACAGAGCTTTACTTCATTAAGATTGTAGCTGCCTGTGTTTGTGGAGAGGAACACCTGTGAATCAGAGAGTGGAGTACAAATGACATGCTGTCATGGCCGAGGGAAGACAGGATTTTATTCCCAACAACTCTAAATCTGGCCCAAAAAACGATTCTAAAAATTTCTCAAACAAACCTGTCTCCAGCCCAGAGTTTTCCCTCTTCATACACAAATTATATATCAAAACAGAGGAAATTAAGTTGGTGTTCAAATAAACCAGGCTCTGAAAGATCTGGGACAGAATTTGAGCTACAGAGCACCAAGCATCACAGAGTCTACCTTTTTCTCCCATGAACCTCCATTCTACAGAAACTCTGATCCTCGGACATACACGCAGTTCTCATGTATATTTAACTTGCCAACGTTTAAATTCTGTTCTCATTAGGGTAAAATACATTACATCCATGCACTCCTCCAACCCTTCTGGCACTCACGGTTAGATAATTTTTTTTGATACAAGGTTTTGTTTGAGAACATCACCTGGTTGTTCAAGGGGTTATTTCAGCCCTTACCTATCTGTGAGCTCTGAGTCTGTTTCAGAATGACTTTAACAAAATATCCCTGCTGTCATAGCAACACTAACTAGCTGGCCAGGCGCAGTTGTGTGTGTAAGATTAGAATCAAGCACTCACCTCCCCAGATGAAGTACCATATTTTTTGGACTATAAGGTGCACCAGATTATAAAGCGCTTTACACGAAATAAAACAGATAAGTCAATTTTTATTTACCTTATTCCCAAAAACTCTCAACATTGTTCAGTTGTAACACATAAAATACAAAACAACTCACTTCTTTTACACTTTACTTTTTTTACACTTACTGTTTTTTTACACTTACTTTTTCAGTTCATTCCTCTTCCACAAATCCATCAAATTCTTTATCTTCAGTGTCTGAGTTTAACAGTTAGGCGATTTCAGCATGCCCAGATCCCTTTTTTCATTATCCGAGTCAGTCTCGTTGCTGTTACTAGCTGTTCAGTGATGATTCCGGCCTCCATGAAAGCTCGGACGACATTTGAGACTGATACCTTAGCCAAGGCATCCACAATCTATTGGCAGATAGTGGCGTCACGTGCCGGCGTTGCCTCCCTGTCTTGGTGAATGTCTTTTCGCCTTCTGTCATCCAATGCTCCCATGCAGTTCGCAATTTAACTTTGTACGACCTGTTGACACCAATATCTAGCAGTTGGAGTTCTTCGGTTAATCCACTCGGAATGATGGCAAGGTCCGAATTAGTTTGCTTCACTTGGGTTTTGACAGTACTGGTGAGATGGGCGCACATGGAGTCGCATTTCAATAGGGACAGAGATTTGTGGAAAAACCATCCGGTCTCTTGACGTAAACTTCTCTCAGCCACTCACTCATCTTCTTCTCGTCCATCCAGCCCTTTGGGTTCGCCCTAATTATGACGCCAGCCGGAAACTTTTCTTTTGGCAAAGTCTTCCTCTTGAAAATGACCATAGGTGATAGTTTCTGGCCATTAGCCTGGCAACCGAGAACTACAGTGAAGGATGACTTCTCGTACCCTGTGGTGTGTATAGATACCGTAGTGGTCCCTGTTTTCTCAACAGTACTGTTCATAGGGATGTCAAAGGTGAGGGGGACCTCGTCCATGTTGTGGATGTGTTCTGGCCAGATCTTCTTTTCGGTGATCATGTTCTTGCAGTAGGAAAATGGCCAACATTTCTTTGTAATCCTTTGGCAGTTGCTGTGAGACGGTAGTTCTTGTGTGGATGGAGAGATTATGCCTTTTCATAAAACGCAAGCACCAAGAAGGACCTCCTCGAAAGTCGTTGATCTTCATGTCACGTGCTACCGCTGTTGCCTTGAGTCGAATAGAAACTGTAGAGACGCTTCTACCTTCTGTTCTCCATTCAATAACCCACTCTTCAATTTTGTCCTCTAACTGTGGCCATCTTTCTTTATTCAAACTCTGTTTGGTCTTCTTTATTTGGCGCAGGTCATCTTCTTGCTTCCTCCACTTCCGTATGATTGATTCATTAATGTTGAATTCTTTCGCAGCTGCTCTACTCCCATGTTCTACTGTGTGACTGATAGCCTTGAGTTTGAAACCAGCTTCGTGCCATTTTGGGGTCCTTATACACACACCATAATATTATGTTACAGCACAGTACATATTACTTTGTGATGCTCCCGACTACGGTAGCCGTAACTCTTTGACAATCCATCAAGCTCTGCGGCTTCATAGCTTATCAAAGTTGTACTAAAACATTTTGAAAATCGGTTCAACGTCAGTAAGCACAACCAGAATTAATACATAAAGTGTACCGGATTATAAGGCGCACTGTCGATTTTTGACATACACACACTCACTTTTTACCAGCTGAGGTTGTCGCTTGATAGCAAAGCAGACTACAGGGGGCTTATGTAGGGGAAAAAGGAAATGTGACCCACAAAAACTTTAAGATTTATGAAAGTGTGGAAGTGCAAAAAATTACAGTTCCCCCCTCATCCACTAGGGGCTCCAAAACAGAGTCAATCCCCATAGACTCCCATGTTAAAAAGACCAACTTCACAGCAGAAATAAACATGTTTAAAGCCTGGTACAAAAACCCATTTTAGGATTAACAGGTCAAGTTTACCTTCATGACAACTGTGAGGGGGGGTGAATTTGTTTCTAACTCATCTGAAATTTGGCATAATTTTGGGCGTGTCCCTTTGATTGACATGTATCCAATATCCGCGGCAAGAAGACAGAGGGTAGCACAACTGCCGTTTTTAGCCGGCTAACAGTGCGCCTTAGCTTTAGCCCACCTACCTTCATTAACCGCTTAGCTCACGTTAGATCTGAATTGGCTCAGTTAGCGCTTAGCTACAGGCAGCTTGGAGTTTGATAGACGTCAATCATCCACCCCCACGCTCACAGTCCCCCTCTCAGCTCCACCTCTTTGCCCATTTTTGTATTTTCCGGTAGCGACGGTGGGAACGCCCAACGAGATTCACTTTTTCTCTTCAGAAACCTATGGGTGACGTCATGGAGGCTCCGCCCATCTTTTATACAGTCTATGGTCAGCACACCTCTTCTCTCATTCTCTCTCTGTCACACACACACACACTCTATGCATCATACTGTAGATGTGTCTACATGTCAGCATCTGTCTGCAGTGCAGCCCCTTCCTCACACTCATTAGAACCTTTGATGTCACCACAGCCACACAGCTGCCTCGTCTTGTAAAATGGCTGCCACTCTGGGGCGGGCAGTAGCTGCATTGGCATCCTTTAAAATTTCTTCAGAAATTTTCTAGTTATAACAAAACTATGCCATTTTTTCTTTTTTTTAAAATGGACTGTTATGAATTGTTCTGAGAAAATTAGACCGACTTAGAGAAACAACTAGATTTCAGAGTAAAATTTAGAAAGATACTTGTGATTACTGTAAGCATAATTTCTAATTGCTCCATTGAAAAAAACATATTTAGACAGAATGTGTCTGTTAGCTGATCTTCACTCCAGATTAAAACCTGCATTGTCTTCATTGTGTGTTCAATGTAAAATAAATCATGGTAGCCTCAAACACTGCTGATGGTTCTGCTGCGTATTACAGAAAATTGGTCTCACCTGTTGTTCTCTGTTGATGGTCAAACAGGCGCTGGAAACCGAGAACTGGACAATAAACACCATGAATAAGATGATCATGTACTGAGCCTCTCTGTCAAGGAAAAAACAACACAATTCTGACAAGTCAGCCGCCCAAGAAGCCTACCCATGACCACAAAGGGAGTCACCACAGGAACCACCCAGATCAAGGCAGGCCGGGGTCCACGCCCAGCCACAGGGCTGCAGTGCAGGACCCCCAGCCACCCAGACAAGGGCCGTCACCATGGCAACAACTCCGCAGACAGAGCAGGCAGAGCCATCGGTGTGGAGTTAAAACAGTAAAAAAAAAACTGTAAGATCTGATAAGAGCAACAAGAATAAAAATACAGATAAAGGAGTTCTGGAAAATGCTTAAATAAAATAAAATAAAATAAAATAAAATAAAATAAAATAAAAAAGTTCATAAAAACTGTGTACGTGGGTAAAACAAAACAATAAAAAGGAGCCACATAAATAAGTGATATTTAAAATGAGTAGAAAAATATATAATTAGATTAGTGAAAATCTAAACAAAATCAAAAAAAGCTAAAAAGGTGGTTCTTGACCCGGTTTTTCAAACAGCAACAGTCTCTGCAGCCCTGAGGTTCCCTGGCAGGCTGTTCCCAGTCGAGGCCTGTAGTGGTGGACGAGGCCTCACCATAAGTTTTGGTTCTGACTTTGGGAACAGCTAAGAGGCTGGTACCAGTGGATCTCGGGGTCCGCAGATTAGATAAATTAGAGGGCCCAAGACTATTACGACATTTATAAACAACTAAAAGAACCTAAAATCATTCCTGAAACACACGGGGAGCCAGTGCAGCGATTTTAAAACTGGTGTTTTGTGTTCCCGCCCTGTGGTCCTCGTCAAAACTCGTGCTGCTGAGTTCTGGAGTAGCTGTAGGTTAGATATGGACATTTTGGGAAGACCAGAGAACAGGGCGTTACAGTAATGTATTCTACTAGAAATAAAAGCATCAGCACCTAAATGCTGGCAAGCGAGAGGAATGGGCGAACACTGGCGATGTTTTTAAGACGGTAAAATCCTGTTTTTGTAAGATTTCTAATGTGTGGAATAAAATCCAGCTCAGAGTGAAAAAGGACACCCAGATTTCTCCCACAATGAGAATATTTAAAGTTTTGTAAGTTTGGTAAAATGATCTCTTTCTTGTCTTCAAGACCGATAATTTCAACTTCAGTTTTGTCCTGATTGAGCTGTAGGAAATTTTCTGCATTCATGAAATATATCTAAAATACTGTTTAAAATAGAATTAACTGGCTCCAGGAGACACGGCGATGTAAAGCTGTGTATCATCAGCGTAGCTGTGAAAATCAATGGCATGCATCCTGATGACACCCCCAAGAGGCAACATGTACAGATTAGGAAGAAGTGGGCCTAAAATTGATCCTTGGGGAACCCCAACACTAGATTTTATAGGTCTTTGAGGAGGATGTGGCCATACTTACATAAAATTATCGATCTGTGACATAGGACTAAAACCAATTAAGAACAGTACCTTAACAGATCCAGGCTGAGCTTCTGTTCTGATATATGATCTATATGATATCTAGGAAACCACCCAGCCTTCTCCAGAAGCGCGTGAAGGATACAAAGAAGAGGAGGACCTGGTGATGCTTCATGGCGCCAATGAGGCCGGCCAGTGCCACGAAGAAGAGGAAGACACCTACACCGATGATAGCTCCCACCACCTGGAAACTGGACACCAGACCAAACCACTTTCCCCATGCTGCGATGCCGATCATCAGCAGACTCACCATCTGCAGAACACACACACACACTCAGAGGAAGAATCTGGGATTAGGTTGCATATGAACTGTAATGTAAACCTGAAATCATTGAAAAGTATGTGTGTATTCTCATTTGTCAGGACCCGCACCACAAGACACCGTCAGCAGTTTATACAGAACCACGATGGTTCCACTGTTTCCATCCACAGACACAACAGCCACCGATGCAGGCGACTTAAAGCTAAATAAAAGTTTAAATACTCTGTTATAGGAAAAGCCAGACAGTTACGAGAAGAGAAATATTCCAGATACAGCTCACACATCCTTCACAGGAAGTCATCTGGAATAAAACTATGTGTCTGATTACTTGCATGTCAAATGTAAAGCAACCATCAGATACATTTGTACGTCCTTTAGTATGAAAATCTAAGATAAAATGTGATACTTCACAATTATAAACAACTCTTCAAGCAACTCTTCAGAAGAATGTTCTGCAGCAAAGATGAGCAGCAGCTGGGAGCTCTGCACACTCAGGAACATCAGCTCAGAGGCAAACAGTTTCTTAAAGACAAGGTTAGCATGTACATTACTGCTGGTCCTGGTCCAGAGACCTGCAGACTACATGAAACCTCCTAAACAACTCCTGGACACTCCCTAAAAACATCCCAGAAAATCTCCTCAAAGATCCCAAAAACCTCACTAAACCTCCTGAAACATACCTCCTAAAAACCTGAAGAAACCGCATAAAAACATCCTGATAACACTAAAACCTTCCTGAAAACCTGGAAGTATCCTGAAACCAAGACATACTAAAACCTGCTAAACGCTCTTGAAACAACATCCTTCGTAAAAAAGTGTTTTTGTATGAGACTTCCTGTTTCCTCTCCTGAGGCAGACTCCAGTCTACTCTGCAGTCTTAGGATGAAGAGGAGTCATGAGGAAGACCTCGGTAGGGTTTCTCCTCTGACTCTCAGGTCATTTCTGGAGCTTCCAGAGTGAAGATGAGCAGATTCTTCATCTCTGTCTGAACGGATGAAGTTCAGTAGAAGATAATATCTACGACAATGATAATAACTTATAACGTGTTAAGTTATGACGCGCGCTGTCTGAGATGACGTCATCACAGCTTCGTCATTATTGTGTCTTCCTCACGCAGAGATCCACATCCAGTCCCGGCTTCATGTGAAACGAGCCGCAGAGACATCTTCCTCTGCAGTGCCTCCTCCTCCTCCTCCTCCACCTTCTCATGTATGCAGCGTCACGTGACCCTCCTTCATCAGCCAATAATTTATCATTAGATGTGTGTAAACATTCCCGATTCTGATCACAACCCTGCATATCAGTCATCCATATGGTCCATCAATGATCCATATGGATGACTGATCCGAAAACTCACCACATAGAGGATGTTGAGCGCGCACAGCGCGTGCTTGGAGCAGGTGAACCCGGCGCAGCTCATTGTGAACCGAACAGAACCGACCGACCCCAAATCCGAAAAACAATTCAGATGATGGATCCAGAAACTCAGACCCCGCTCAGAGAAGCAGCTGGAACAACCTGCACGAAGCCGATCGACGCGTCCGATCAGCAGCGCGAGACCACAGGAAGTTACCCTCACACTTTCAAAATAAAGCTGCCAGATTCAGAGTTAGTTTCACAGCTGTTTATTTTGTAGACGACATACTGTGAAATAAACATCTGACTTCCGGTTGAACATCCTCCAGGCCGAGGTCAGCAACTTCCGGCGCGCTGAGAACACACCTGTAACAGGTGGATCAGTTCTTCTCATGTTTTATTCACCAGTGACCCAGTTAGACAAACAGGACTGGATCAGACATGCAACATTAAAATAGGACAGGGATGTACGGGTGGAACAAAGAAAAGCCTACATATTCACTTCAACGTTAAAAATATAAAAGTAAAAACATAAATTAAATAGAATGTGGAAAACTAGTGAAGAAAAATTCAATCTTTTTTTTAAGAAGTCAAGGGAAAAGGAATAATGAAATGAAAAAGTAATAGTAAAACAAATATGAACACCTTAGGTGAAAATTGAAAACAAAACAAAATGAAATAAATAATTAATAAGAAATTGAACAAAAATGAAAAACAAATAAATAAAGATGTAGAGCTTTAGTCAAAACAAAAAGACTAATAAATATGGGGAACCTGAGGAAATAAACATTTAAAGTAAAAAAATGTAGAGCGCGTCAGTGAAAATTTACAGAAGAGTATTAGGGACAATGGAAAAAACAAAACAAACAAACAAACAAACAAACAAACAAACTATAATAAAGTTCTGAGAAAAATGTCAGAATGTCTCATTAATAAAACAAGTTGTTTCTAATAGTTTTCTACATTGTGCAGTGTAATAATAAAACTATTAGAAACAACTTGTTTCATTAATGAGACGCTGTTTATACAAAACATAAAATGATAATTAGTCACTACTAAAAAGTTTATGTTCAAACAAAATCTGGGCTAAGAGTGTGGAGTCACTGTGTGAAGTAAAACAAGCGCACCCTGAAGAAGGTGAGGACGATTTGCTCGAATTAGCTCGTATTCTATTGGCTGGAGGAGGTTTGACAGACAGCTCTTTCAGCAACCCAAGAGAGAGGAAAAAACATCCAAGAGAAGAAGTTTTGAGAGCAGAGAAAGTGTCTGAGTGTGAGGGAAAGAGACCAAGTCTGAGAGCAGAGTTTTGAGAGAGAGCAGGATGATATTTGAGCGTGAAAACCAGAAATCTTGCTCTCAAAGCAAACAATTACACTCTAGATTAAAGATAGAAAAATACCCCCATACTTCTGCCACCTAAAGGTTTGGTATGTGTATGAATGTGCTTAACAGTGTGGTCATGATTTAAAAACAAAAAACAAAAAGAACAAAGGTGGTGTGGACTAATTAGAGGAGCAAAAGAGGAGTAAAACATTTACTGGTTCATTTGTGGTTTTTGTACATTAAAAAGTGTCAAGCGACGTCTCTGATTAGGCTAGCTTGGATGCTATCATAAGCTAAAAATGAGCGAATGTAATGTTAACCCAGTGAGCGGACGGCTGACCCGTTTGTTAGCTAATAGCAATACAACCACAATGTTATCCCTTCACTGTTTACCTTCATACAGACTTCGCTGGTGACTGGTTAACTGTTTATATCTGCTTATAGCAATCGTACATGGTTGCAGCTCACTGTTCACATCCATTACACACATCAGCCAACCTCAAGTGCATGATGTAACGGTAGTGGTCTGTGGTTCAGGGCCTGAGAGAAATCCTGGTGAATCGGCTGGTGTTCCGTTTTTGTTTATTGAATAGGATTAGGGATTTTCTGGGAGTAACACCGATTATATTTTTTATGCCTCCACATGTGTTTAGTGATTAGTTTATTTAAGACCCGTTACTTTAATTTGAGTCTATATAACAAATAAGTGCTTTACTTTAAAACCATGTCTTTGTTCTGTTTTTGTGCAGATTGATAGCAGTGATGATATGTTTCATCATCAGTCATCAGTCTAACAGGTAAAGTGTATTTTTATGTCCAGAACATGTTGTCTGCACACCGAAACTCTGGTGAAAGGTGGATTATTGCTGATCTGAGGTATGGAGACCAGAAGAAAACTGCTTTCCTCCCAGCAGGACATCTGGAGGTAGAGATCAAGGTGACAACATTAATTTTATTATTTCTAATTTCTAAATAACTTATTATTATTATTCATCATAAGAGAGAAAAACAAGAAGATAAAAAAATTAAAGCAGAAAATCTTTAAGACATTTAGTTTGTATGATTGGAAAATGGACATGATGTTAGAGTTTATTTGTCTTTTTTTTTTTTTTTACCTTTTATTGAAATCATTAGAAGCCATTTTGTGTCATTTGATTGATGATTGATTAACCAAATAAATAACATAAATCAAAGTACTCTAAAAAGTACTGGGTAATTTCAACTATTATTGAGCTCCCAGAGTAAAAGTAAACACGCATGCAAAGAATTATTGTACATAAAGAATGAACTCATTTTAATTACACTGAGTCAACTTTAGTACATTAACCCTTTAGGCACCTGATTTACAGAGAAAATATCAAGAAATCAAAATGCTGTACCTTGGAAGTGGTTTGAGATATGAATGCAGTAAATGAGAAAAATGTTGAAAAGAAAGCAGAGTTTATGATGAGAATAAATGTGCTCATCTCTACTGCATATTGAACGAGAACGGGCAAATAGCAGAAAAAAAAACAGTGAAAAGCTTTTTCTGTAATCTGCTGTGTATCACTGAGCTCCTCACCGTGCCCTCCATGTCTCTGACATCTTGTGGTATGAAGTGGTAACAGGTTTTTTTTATCAGTTATGTTGCTTGGTGTGACACTTAGGTGATTTGGGGGTTCATTTATTCAACCTTTTGGACTCCAACATTCATCTGACTTATTTAAGTTCAGTATTAATAACAGCTAGATCATTTTCTCTTACAATGACCTGAACCAGCTGCTGATAAAATGATCCACTGGACAGATTCCTTCAGCTTCCCGCTGGGACACATAATGACTGTCCATATTCCATATTCTGTTTAGAGGTTTTTAAACCAGCAATATCAACAACGTATTAAGTGGAAGGTGGCGTCTATAGACATGCGTGTTAGGTTAGGTAAACAGGTCTCTCTTGTAAATGAGACTGTCTCAGTGGGACTACCTCTGTACATAAAGCTTAATATTAAATAATATTAAATAATAATGATACACTTTTATGACCACACCTAACAGAATTTCTTTGCACCCTGCTCTAATTTCCACCATAGTCTAACAAAGTAGCTTTACAAGAAACTGAAGCTCAAGATAAGGAAATACCTTCTAGAATAATCCAGTGACATCAAACTACTCTTCAAAAATGTACAAGTATTGTAGTATCTACAACAAAAATACAAGATATTACAACTATGCCACAAAATATAGTTAGTAAAGTATATAGTAAAGTATAATTATAAATTGTAACTTCAGGTCTATAAATTACTCAGCAGTGCATCCCCACAGCTGGGTAAAGTGAAGGGAGCTGACCCTGAAGCTAGCTGCAGCTTCAGCCAGGAGGAATCACCTCTCCTCTGCCTCCCGAGCTCGGTTTGGAGGTGGAAGCAGGACTTTAGCAGCTGTTTCTGTCTGGGTTTTCACTAATATTGGAGGCAACAGACCAGAACAGCACAGTTACTGAACCCTCAGAAATGTTGTTTCCGGAGCAAAAAGACCAGACGGAAAGATGAGGAAAATAACTTTTGTTGTTGCTGTGGCGCGGTGTTTAGCTAATCTGAAGCCGCCTTAAAAGCACAAACAGACTAGGTTTGATACCGATGTGTCCTTGACCCACTTTCTCATCTACTGCTGAACAATAAAGGACACTACAGCCCACACCATGTTAACAACATTGCTGTGGTTTTCTCGTGAAAGTTTCGCTCGCGGTAACGAGGAGCGGCCGGTAGCCCTGCCCGCTGGAAAACAGCGAGTGAACCAAACCATCTTTGTCAGACATGTGACCTAACTAGCCATGTTTAAGCCATGTACAAAAACAAAAAATGTACACACTTTTGCTGCACAAATAATATAAAAATAATATACAAAAAACTCCCAACTGTCTAACTGTACACATACATCATCGTCATCATGTGTCTTATCCTCTGTGATCAGCTGATCACCTTCCTCTCCAGCCTTATCTGTCTCCTCTCTGGTCTGTATCTGACTGCTTTCCTCTCCAGCATCAGGTGTCCCTCCTCACTCAGTTGCTGACTGTTTTTTTCTCCAGCATCAGGTGTTCTCTTTATGGTCTGTAGCTCTCCAGTGTCTGCATCCTGGTGGACTCCATCTCTGCTGCTTGCAGCGTCTCTTTCCTTAGATCCTTCTTCTTCGTCTTGCAGAGCGTGCAGCATTTGTGGGTGTAACTGATGTGTGTCCTTGAAGCATCACTTCTTAAGCTGGTTGACCTGAAATCACTCGATTGCAGCGCTTTACATTTACGTCACATTCACTCACACACACATTCACACACTGATGGCAGAAGGCGCTAACCACGACCCATCAGGGTGTCGTTCGGTGTCTTGCTCAGGGACACCTCGACATGAGCTCGACCAGGCCGGGATTGAATCGGCAACCCTTGGGCTACAGGACGGCCACTCTACCCACTGAACCATGCCGCCCCATAAAAAACTAGTTAACACTGGATGCTTCCATTACGTTTCACAATCTTAACCACTTAATCCAACCAGTTAACATCCCATCAGATCTCACAGAGCACTCTTGGTATTTAGCTGTATCTTTAAAATCATTCACTCTGTGACGTTTTGATATAAGATGATTAAATAATGTAGTCAAGTCAAGTTAGCCAATGTGAATATAGTGACTTTATAGAAAGCCAAAAAACAAACAAACAAACAAACAAAAACACATTCATTAACATTAATTAAACAGTCTAATTGCATCCCCTTAATTTTAAATCATGAAATTAAAACTTCTTTTTTCAATTTGTTGACCTTAAATCATATAAAACTCGTCCCTCTTTTCTAAACTGGACTGTCCAGGTGTCTCTCACCTGAAGCTGGGATCCCCACAACCCTGAACAGGATAAAACGGTTCTAGAAAATAAATTAGCTAAACTCATCAGAGTGAAGTTTTGTACACATCTTGGTGGGAGGAACTGATGAAGTTCATCTTTAATCCACATGGTGGAGAGAGAAAACCAGAATAAACAGAGGAGGCAACAACATGTAAAAACCTCCCAGAGTCAAACAGAGCAGATTTATCTTTGTTACTTACTTTTATTCATTTATCTATTTAACTTTTATTTACATAATTATTTTTATGTTATTTATCTATTATTTACATTTTAAATCTATTGTTATGAAATTCTTAAACATTACAACTTATTTTATTTTATTCCAATCCTTTTGTTATCTTTTTACTGTATTTATTGGGGCTGCACTGCGGCCTTGCAGCAAGAAGGTCGCTGGTTCGAGCCTCGTACCTGCCTCTCACCTGCTAATTGCTGGGATAGACTCCAGCTTCACCATGACCCGTAGCGGTACAGAGAATAAATGAATGAATGAATTAATGTAAAACAATTCAGGTATTAAAGGGTTCAAATATCTGGTGATTGGTTTATATTTCATTGAAAAATGTTAATATACACTTTTTTCCTTAAAATTATCTTAATATTAATCAGTTAAATTCAGCTTTTAATTTCAATACAACACCAATTTACAACAAAGTTGTCTTTTACAAACACAGTACAGTTCATCCCAGTTCACTGTAGTCCAGCTATAATCCAACAAATCCATCATATGAGCCACATCAGTCCAATTTATAATAAGTGTGTTCATATTAAACAATTATTCAAAATAATGACCTGGCTAAGGACTCCAACTGGATCAAATTTGGATCAAATCACAAAGAAACAGTGGAGAGCAAAACACCCATCAGAAAAAGAACCAGTGCTGAAAACTTCCATCTGAACCAGAACCAGGAAGAAAAACCTCCACCAGAACCAGAAACAGGGCTGAAAACCTCCATTAGAACCAGAAACAGAAATGAAAACCTCCATCAGAACCAGGAAGGAAAACCTCCATCAGGACCAGAAACAGGGCTGAAAACCTCCATTAGAACCAGAACCAGGAAGAAAAACCTCCATCAGAACCAGAAACAGAAATGAAAACCTCCATCAGAACCAGGAAGGAAAACCTCCATCAGAACATGAACAGGGACTGAAAACCTCCATCGGAACCAGAACCAGGAAGAAAAACCTCCACCAGAACCAGAAACAGAAATGAAAACCTCCATCAGAACCAGGAAGGAAAACCTCCATCAGAACATGAACAGGGACTGAAAACCTCCATCGGAACCAGAACCAGGAAGAAAAACCTCCACCAGAACCAGAAACAGAAATGAAAACCTCCATCAGAACCAGGAAGGAAAACCTCCATCAGAACATGAACAGGGACTGAAAACCTCCATCGGAACCAGAACCAGGAAGGAAAATCTCCATTAGAACCAGGAAGGAAAACCTCCATCAGAACCAGGACCAGGAAGGAAAACCTCCATCAGAACCAGAACCAGGAAGGAGAACCTCCATCAGAACCAGAACAAGTACTGAAAACCTCCATCAGAACCATCAGAACCATTAAATGTGTATAGTTAACTTGATATTATTTAAGCAAAAAGCATGAGTATAATAAGCATGTGTTATGCTAGCAGCCGTTCAGCGGCTGCTAATTGTTCGTGTTCCAACATCCTTTCTCTGAAATCTAAAGTTTACATCTGACAGAAAACACTCAAGTTTAACCAGGATTTTTCTCTCAGCCAGTGCCATTTCATGTGAGTTAATGAATTAAATGTATTTGGTTTTTCTGACATTACTACAGAAATAGGTGTGGAAAGATAATATATAAAACAAATATATATGATGCTAGCAGCTGTTAAGCTGTAGCTAGCTTTTATGCTCAGTTAAGTTAGCTTAATGTAGCACCTTTTTCTTAATCTCTTAAACATTAATTGAAATGAAAACCCTTGCATTTTAAAAATATTTGGCTTTCCTTTGAAATTCTTGTTAAATGAAAACCTCCATCAGAACCAGGAAGGAAACCCTCCATCAGAAGAGCTATTTACCTTAAGTCAGGTGTGTTTAGCGGGGAACCATCTAAAACCTTCAGGACTCAAGGACCAGAGCTGGAAACCCATGTTGACTTGGAGAAGATGCAGCGTTCTGTAGGACTCTGTCTTTCCAGAAGATCGACCCATATATACATAAAACAATAAAATAAAATAAGAGGAAGAAGAAGAAAAGAAAGAACCCAACTGTAATGTCATTGTAACCCTGTGTTTAGATACTTCACTTGTGTTTCTCAGACTTTTCAGCATTACACCAGTTCAGTGGAATAATTTTTCAGTCAAGTTTTCCCTAAAACTAGAAGTTCCAAAGCCCAGTCATTTGGCTTTTCTACATTCCATAACCCAAAGGGCAGCCAAATGGCTGGATTAGTTTTGAGCTAATATTCCAACTAAGGTGTGAACAGCCACCATTGTTCTGTAAATGAGGCAGTTACTCATACAAACCTGAAAGGGAACTAATGTTGCTGTGCCTTTACCTGAATGAATGGTGTGTTATAATGTAACAAGAGAGGTGGAGGTTTAGAACTTGTATACAATATTTTGTCATGTCATTGTTTTTCTGACGGATTGCAAGCAAAACTTTGTGGGTAATGGGTTGTAGTGGACTCTTAACTACATAATTCACCTTGCAATAATATAGACTTGTGTTTCATGTTATAGCAAAGTGGTTCACTGTTGCCTGGCAACCCCAAGCACAGTATCTGGTGTCTGTTCTCCATGGGCGCCTCTATGTTGTTGCTCTCTCTATATTCTCTGGTTGAATAAAACGACACGCAGTTGTGTAGTCGAAGTGAGAAATCGACTCTTCGCTTTCTTTCTACAATTTCCACACTTGTGACCCCGACATGGACGTTTTCCACTAACTCCCTGACCGACGATGACTACGAATGCGGTGTCTCTGAAGCTGCCAGAATTCTGGGAGTCATCTGCCTCGGCATGGTTTGCCCAGGCTGAATCACAGTTCGCCTTGCGTGACATTACTGTGGACGCCACCAAGTACTACTATGTCGTAGCGGCACTCAGCAGTTCTACAGCCACGAGATTGGTCAGTCTCTTAAAGAACCCACCGGCTGACAATAAGTATGCTGCAATCAAAGCTCACTTGCTCAAGGCTTTTGAACTCTCCAATGCTGAGAGGGCCAGTCGTCTATTCTCCTTGCAAGGTCTGGGTAAAGGTAAACCATCCGAGCTCATGGATGACCTGCCCTTTCTTCTCGTCTACCTGGACGACATTTTGGTGGCCAGTACATCAACCGCCGAACACCTGTCCCACCTGCAAACTGACTTTGACCATCTCGGCCAGCACGGACTGATCGTCAACCCAGCCAAATATCAGTTTGGGTTAACAGCAATTGACTTCCTAGGTCATCGGATCACCAAGGATGGGGCTGTCCCGCTCCCATCTTAGGTACAGGCGGTGCTGGATTTCCCACGCCCGGCTGCGGTGCGGTCCCTTCAGGAATTCCTGGGTATGGTGAACTTTTATCACCGTTTCATTCCCAAAGCAGCAGCTCTCATGCGGCCACTACATGAGGCTTTGAAGGGCAGGTCCCCTAAGCAGTTGGTGGACTGGACCACTGAGAGGATGGCCACTTTCACGGATGCCAAAACCGCTTTGGCCAATGCTACAATGCTCACCCACCCATCACCCGAGGCCCCCATCGCATTCACTACGGATGCCTCGGACTATGCTGTGGGTGCTGTACATGAGCAGTGGGTGACTGGCGCTTGGCAATCCTTCGCTTTCTTCAGCCGGCAGCTCTGCCCCAATGAAGGCAAATACAGCACCTTTGACCGGGAGCTGCTTCTGCACGTCGTCATCCGACATTTCTGTTCGTTGCTGGAGGGCTGGCGGTTTACAGCTTTTGTCGACCACAAACCTCTCACTTTTGCTATGGCTAAAATGTCTCAACCTTGGTCTGCCCGACAGCAATGGCAGCTGTCCTACATCTCAGAGTTCACCTATGTCACATATAACATGTTTCGGGCAAGACCAACGTTGTCGCAGACTGCCTCTCCCGTGCTTTGGTTGGGGCCGTCCATGTGGGGCTTCAGCTGCAGGATGTCTCCTTTGGTGAGGGCAGCTTCACGCTGTTATGCGATGTTTCAACCGGTTGTCCAAGGCTCATTGTACCGACCACCTAGAGACGGTGGGTGTTTGATGTGGTACATGGTCTTTCTCACCCTGGTAGGAAACCGTACCAGCGTTTGGTAGTGTCCAAGTTTGTCTGGCGTGGTCTAAAGAGGGACGTGCGGGACTGGACGGACACCTGCATGGACTGTCAGTGTTCCAAGGTTCACCGCCACACTAAAGCTCCCCTGGTGCTTTTTCTGGAGGAGGTTCGACCATGTGAATGTGGACCTGGTTGGCCCCCTTCCCCCCTCTCTTGGTTTCACTTACCTCCTTACCATGGTGGATAGGACCACTCAGTGGCCTGAGGTTGCTCTGTTTACATCGGCAACGGCTGCGCAGATGGCAAGGGCATTCACTGGTGTTTGGGTCGCCCGATTTGGCACCCCATCTGATCTCTCCTCGGACCGGGTCTCACAGTTCACCTCTGGAACGCAGTAGCAAACAGCTTGGGGGTGAAGCTCCACCATACCACGTCCTATCACCCACAAGCTAATGGCTTGTGTGAACGTTTTCATCGTTCCATGAAGGCCTCTCTCTGGGCCGGCCTCAGGGACAGCAGCTGAGTCGATAAGCTCCCAATGGTTCATGCTGGGCCTTAGGACTGCCCCTAAAGAGGACCCCCAGGCTTCGTCTGCGGAGCTGGTGTATGGCCAGCCTCTGAGGGTCACTGGGGATTTTCTTCCTGATGTTACAACCCCGTGGTCGGTGATCCACCAGCGCATGGTCCTTGCAGATAAAGTGCAGCTATTCTCTCCTGTTCCAACCTCCCAGCATGGCCTGCCGCAGTCCTAGACTTCCCATCGTCTGCAGTCAGCAGATTTCATCTTCAGTCGCCATGATGCTCATTGAGGGCCGCTGCAACGTCCTTATGATGGTCCTTGCTGGGTATTGGAGGCGGGGGATAAACACTTCGTAGTGGACATGGGTTGTAAGGCAGAGCACATTTCAGTGGACCGCCTCAAGCTGGCCCACCTCAATTTGAATGGACATGTCGGGCTTGCCCAACCTCAGCGACGGGGGCGTCCTCCGACCGGTTCTGTGTCCCCAGGTTTTCGGTTTTCGCTTTCTTTCTACAATTTCACATGCATTCAGTGCTGCCATGTCAATCATGTTGTAAAACACAGCAACTGGCCATCGGCGTGTTCCTTAGCGCACAGTGTACTCTTGCACCATCTAGTCCAGGGGTATTCAACTAAAATTTAATGAGGTCCAGTTGGAGAAAATTTCTTGAAGCAAAGGTCCGGAAGATCATAATGTCTAACTATTTAGTGTGATATATATTTAAGTAGCCTAGTAGTTGTATCAACATCTGCATGTAATCAATACCTGACTGTCAAATCAAATGAATTCAGTACAATTCAAAAACTTTTTGACAATATTTATTGTCACGTAACATAGAACTGAACATATATGTATGACTGCATATATGTATAATTTTCTCTCATTAAGTAAATAATAGTAGGGCTGCATTTCAAAATAAGAGAAAATAAATAAAATGTGAAAATTGTGCTTGTTCAAATAAAGTGCTTAACTTCAGAAAAATAAAATAAAGGGAGCAAAAGCTTGAATTTCCCTTTTTCTGTTTCACATCTTGACTCAACAGTCTCAACCAATTTTACAGATAATAAATCTCAACACATCTTAACAACTGAACAGTATCACTTTCTTCCCCTCTTATATCCCACTCCCCCACTTTTTTGCTCAGTGAGAGAATTGAGCTCTAGCTTGTCCTGCCAGGATTTTAAATCTGGGCTTGAATGGAGTCAGGGCCATTCTGATACACATGTGGAGGTGCTCATTGGTGAGCCTGGAACGATATTTAGTTTTGATTATGTTCATCGTGGAGAAAGCTGCCTCGCAGTTGTATGTGGAGCCAAACATGGTCAAAATGTACAGGGCTACTTTCCTCAGACCTGGGAAAGCTGTCTCAGAGACCATTTGGAGCCAGAAAGTGGAAGGGTCAGTTCTTACAAACTGCTCTTTCAGGGCCACATCTGCTTGGAGATCAACCAATTGCATCTGGAGAGGCACAGCATTTACCCATTTAAAGTGCTGTGTGACTTCCTTTGAGAACCCCCTGACATCTGTGATGAGAAATGGGTTCTGAATGAACATGGTGAGCTGCTGTCCAAAGCTGAAGCTGTCAAAACGGTTGCTGAAGTTTACAATCAGCTTATCAATAAAGCCAACAAAAGAAGACACATCTCTCTGTCCCTGAACCTGTTCCTGCACTGCTGGGAAGTGTGCACAGTCTTCCAGCAGGTCTTCCTTGAACACCTGAAGTTTCCTCTGAAAGGAGCGGACAGCTGTCATCAGTTCACAAATTGAATTGTCCTTGCCCTGTAGCCTCAAATTCAGTTCATTCAGATGTGAAGTGATATCAACCAAAAAGGCCACATTATCCATCTGTTTTTCATTTTCTAAAAAGAGAGAAAACTGTGTTGCCTTCTGACTTCTTAGCTCTGCCAAGAAAGCTGCTACTTCCCTCCTGATGGACCAAAAGCGCTCTAACACCCTGCCTTTGCTGAGCCATCTCACATTGTTGTGCAGCAAAAGATCATCAGCATTGGCATAAACTTCTCTGAGGAATTCCTTAAGCATGCGATGCTGGTAGGAAGAAGATGCCCTGAGAAAATTGATCATTTTCATCATTGTATTCATCACTTCAGCATGCTCATCTGACAGGGAGGCGCAGAGGACAGCTTGATGAATGATGCAATGGTAAGCTATGAGCTCAGGATTGTCCTCTTTCAGTCTTGCTACAGCTCCTTTCTCTCTCCCTATCATAGCAGGGGCTCCATCTGTGGTTATTGAAACCACTTGTTTTGGCTCTATTCCTCTCTTTGTTAACATCTCCTTAATGGCCAGGTAGATGTCTTCTCCTCTTGTACTTGTCTGAAGGGGAGTGACACCTAACAGGTCTTCACAGAACGCTTTCTGGTCTGTGTTGAAAAACCTGACGTACACTAACAGCTGAGCATTGTCACACACATCAGTGGACTCATCCACAGCTAAGCCTACACATGGTGCCTTATGCATGGCTTCATCTAGCTGGGTTAGCACATCCTGAGTTAATATTTCAGTTTTCTTTGTGGCAGATGATGCTGACATGGGTATTTGCTTTATTTTATCACAAAGCTCTTGTTTTTGTTTTCCCTCAAGTAGCGTTTCAGCTACTGCACTCATGCATTCTTTGACAACCCCTCCATCAGTAAATGGCTTTTTGTGTTGACCCAAAATCCAAGCAACTCTGAGGGAACACTCATGAGCACGTTGTTGGGCAGTGAACGTGTGGCTCAGGATCCTGGTGGACTGGTCATATTGGGCTCTGAGACCACTTATTTTCTGTGATCTCACTTCAGATTTAAGTGGGTATGTTTGTTCAAAACCTTTATGTTTTGTTTCATAATGGCGTTTCACATTGGCACTTTTAATAAGTGCCACGGTTTCGGAACATATGAGACACACTGGTTTAGTGCTCCCAGTGGGAAGTACGAACAGAAATGAGTCCGTCCATTCCGGATTAAATGCTCTATTTTCGCTGTCCACTTTTCTTTTTTTGGAGAGCGCCATTTGATCCTTATTTTTCTCACCCTTTCTCCGTCTCACTCCTGTTTCAACTTTCTCCGGCGCTGTCGCCTGTATCTCTCCTTTTCTCCGTCTCACTCCTGTTTCAACTTTCTCCGGTCGCTATCTTTCTTTGTCTTTCTACCGTCTTCTCATGTGTTACTTGCCTCTAACTCTCTCATCTATCTGCACTGTAGAGTCGCAATGTTTACCGCCTGGAATGCACAAACTTGATTGGCTGAGTAGTATCACGTGGGATGGCTTAACTCGCATGCAATTGGTCTGTGCGTTTCCTCATTCGTTAAAACCACTACCGTAAAGACTACAAACGTTACGCCAGTTAAAATAGAAGCGCCCTGTCAGGTTTTAAATCATAACCTTCTGTTTTGGCTGTTGGTCCGGGTCCGTATGGGACGGCGTCGGGGTCCGGACTCGGACCGCGGTCCGCCAGTTGGTGACCTATGATCTAGTCCATCATATCCACAACGCACTTCATGTTGTTGTAGTCAGTGACTGTGTTTGGCTTTTTTTTCCGGGAATCCCCTGTCTCAGCCATGCTGTGCATGCTGCTGAGGATGCAGACGGTCTTCCTCCGTTTGGGCGCATAAACTGTCAGTGTGGCACCAGAGGTTGAAAATGCCTAAAGAGTTAGATGAGATAAAACGTTATTATTGTAGCACGTTTACACACACCGTGATGACACTTGAGCCCTTAATGCAAAAGAAGAAAAGAAAATCCTAGCAGTACATAAAACAAAATATCTGCAACATACTTGAGTGCTGAATTCGTTACAGTCTGAAGTCTGTTTGGCTGATTCTGGAATCTCCTGGCAAATCTTATTGACTGTGCCGAGGATGGTGGTCTTCCAGCAGAGCAGTTGTCACACAAGTGACAATGATGTGAAGAAGTTGTCAGTGGTAACAGTTCTTCCTTTGTCCATGAACAGTTTCATTAGCTTCATCACCACATTTTCAGATAGTCTCTCCACTGTGGGATGACTGGGGTCCTTGCCAAGATATGGGATGACATTGCAAACATACCTGGATTTCAAGTCACATGCCACCCAGAACTTGATGCCAAACTTGTCGGATTTCATTGCAATGTAGTGCAGGAAACAGCAGCGAGTCTTGGTTGGGAAAAGTTGCTTGTCAATGGTGATGTACCTGCCTGGGCTGGAGGATGTGATGCAGTTCGCAACAAAAGACTCCCAAACATCAGAGATCGCAGCAAACCTGTCAGTTCCAACTCGTTCACTGCGTGTGTCCATGTCACCAAAACGTAGGTGCCACATGATGTCTTGGAAGTGGTTTCGGGCTGTAATGCTGATGATGTCCCAGTTTTGTCGACCATGCATCATGCAGTGATGGAAGTTTGATTACCCCCCGCAAGAGGAAGATGGCAATGAACGCCATTAGTTCAGGGAGGGCCATGAACCAACTGTCATACTGCGTCCGGCGTCCATGCTGAACAGTCCATTCCTGAATAGTTCAGAGCATGTCAAGAGTGACAAAACAGAGAAGCTCTGTAAGCGACTCGACACTGTTCTTCTGACCAAAAAAATGTAACTGCCATAATCAGTAAATGAAAATAGGATTTGGGAAATCTTACCAGAAGAAATTTCAGAGTCTGAACTCGGCTGATGGTCTATGTCTTCTCCTTTTCCATCTGAGTCGCAAGGGTTGACTTGGTTCAGGATCATATCCAAAGCCTGTTGAATGCTGTAGTATTTTGGCATCTTCCTTTCTTAGTTGATGGTCTTACAGCATAAAGTTCTTGAAGTTGTTTTCACCAGGATTGTCGGTGTTTCTCAGCAATAAGTCAAAAATGGGTAGATAAAGGTAAACTTTATTTAGGCTACTCAAAAAATATGATAGAGAAAAAGAAGAAAAAAAAACACAGAATTTTGGTCGTGTCATATCACATGTCTTCAAAATGAGGTTTTTAGGCGGCACCAGGAATAGGTGCACACTTGTGATATGTGGACTAACAGTTATGAAAGCAGGCACAAGAAAAATAGCAGCCATTTAAACAGTGGACCTGACAAGAGCTTGTGACAGAGGCAGTCAGTTCAGTTAAGTTTTCATATCATATAGCATATGTAGTGTTCACAGTCACACAAAGTGCTGCGTGTATCATATCACAGCTATTTACAGTTACAATTGCCCTACAGTACATGAAAAAGGCAGTCTATCTGCATGGCTGCATTTACAAATGAAAGGTGGCTAATTGTAGGCCGTTGAATTAAATTCCAAAGCACACAGCCTTTTGGCTTAACTCTGGGCATTGTAGCAGGAGTAAGAAAACTCTGGGTTTTCCAGAAAAGCTTTTTTGTTTGGAAACTGAAGTAAACAACACTATCATCAGGACTTGATATGTTAAATTAAAATTGATAAATTTAAAAACTGATCTACATATACAATACATATATGTCTGACATGATTAATGATAATAATCATGACTAAACTCATGTCAAACCGTTTCTCATCAGTAAAATCTCAGACTATTTTCATGTAAAAATGTGTTAACATTAAAGACGTCCTCTCCTGTTTCCTGTTATCTTCCCTCCAAACTTTTCCAGAACAGGACATGTCAGTAAATATTGTCTCTATTAACATTAAGCACAAAACGTTTTGGATTTCCACTCACATCTGTGGATTCATCCAGCTGGAGTGGAAAGTTTTCCCACAACGAGTTCAACAAGGGCTGTTCCCATTTCATCTGTCCTGCTGTCATCAGACCCAGATTTTAGTTTTTCTGCTGGGTTTGTGTTCATCGTCTCTGCCAGAACATCAGCAGCAGCAGCAGGAGGTCTTCACATCATCAAGGTTTTTTAAGCTACCAGCAAAGACACCACAGAGGAAGACTCCAGGGCTTTAGATGATGTGGTGGAGGATTTTAGCATGGAGTCTGTGAGGAGCTGAATTCAGTAAATTTCCAGGTGTCTTACCAACATGACAGGTGATGTTTGTGGTAAGATGGAGATGTTCTGGTTTCATGCTGCTGTTAGCTACTTTCTGAAACATCACGTCTCGGGTCAGGCTGCAGTTCATGGACGGATTTTACCGGCTCTACTTTCTCCTTCTGTGTCTGGACTCTGTTTTCAGCATCGATGCTTCAATTCAACTTTCTGATCAGTGATGGACAGGTGATGCTATCTGGTATGAGCCAGAACGTCTCAAACATGGAGGTGATCTGGGTTTGTTATGATGAATTAAACTGAATATAAATATAAATAATAAATTAAGGGTTTTGGGGGCTCTAGTGGCCTTGATTTGATAGCAGGTTGACAGGAAAGAGAGTAAGCGAGAGATGACATGCAGCAAAGTGCTCCAGGTTGGGACTTGAACTTGAGCTGGTTGCACTGAACAGCTGTAGTCTCTGCAAATGGACGGCCACCCAACCAGTTGCGCATGCTTCCTCATAAATACTACTCTTATAATTTTTCTGTTTTCTCAAGTACTTCCTGAAGTGTTGTCGTATAAACTGAGAGAGAGTGGTTTAAAAAGAGTAGTTGGTAAACATGAGCAGTTTGTCCATAAACTGTAAAAGTACATAAATAAATCCTTAAAATCTACTTGTTTAGTTTTAATGTTGCATTGTGATCTTTTATATCTGAAACAGAAATTAAAATGGATGGATGTGTTTATAAAGTAAACAGATTGATTGGTGTGTGTTTCAGATCCTGGTGTGTTAGCAGCATTTGGACACACCCCTTGCATGTGTGTGTGTTTAAAGGCTTAAAAAAGCAGAAGTAGAAAGACTGATAGTGTTCAGTCAGTCCACAGAGAGAGTTGCTTCTCCCATCCTCAGTCTCAGTCTGCAGGGTTCTCCAACCTCGGTCCTCCACCCTTGTCCTCAGTCCTCCAGCCTCGATCCTTCAGCCTGAGTTTCGAAGCTTCTCAGCAGCATCAGCTGGCCATGGCACTCTCACATAAAGAATTCAACAATGCAGGGAAGATGACTGGCCTGCAGATTTGGAGGATTGAGAATCTGGAACTGGTCCCTGTGCCTCAGAACCTGCATGGAAACTTTTACACTGGAGATGCTTATGTGGTTCTCTACACTCTGAAACAAAGAGAAAACTACTTTTACCACCTGCACTACTGGCTGGGTAAGTAAGCGAAGCTAGAGAAAACCTGCAGAATGAGGAGTGATGAGGCAGTCGTGATGGAAACTATGACTGCTGTAATGTGATTAAGATGCATATCAAGTCTGATTCCAGGGAAACATTTCAGTGTTTCCTGATTCTGAGGAATCACTGAGTTTCATCAGGAATTCTTCAGAGAAAAGAAAATCAGTTTCTAAGAAGTTGTTGTTTATTTATTTGCTGTCATGTTGGAATCAGATTAAAAACAATAAAATGTTATTTTACTAATCTGTGAAATACAGATGCCAAAACATAGGACATTTTTTATTCATCACTGCATCATTTATCCAACAAAACACTGCCTGACACATTTTAAAGTTAAAACACTCACACACTTTTATAGTTGATAGGTTTTATTTTCACTGTGATACTGATCAATAACAAAACTACATGATGTGAGACTTCACACCAAATTACTTCAATAAATACATGTTTTAGTTTTATTTATTTATTTTTGGCAGGTACATTCATTATATTCATTATTTTAGAAAAAAGGAAATGCATCTGTAAGATGAAGGTGGTTAAAATAAAATATATAAAAAAATCAATAATAATAATAATAATAATAATAAAATCTCCATACCAACCAGTGCTTCCTTTTACAGATGTGCATTTGCCTCTAAAACCTGAATTTATTTATGGTTGAAAATTAATTGTAGCATTTATACTGGGGCACCTTCCCCCGTAAATGGGGTCTGGCGACGCCCTCGGAAGTCAGCAAATTAAGAGTGCTAGGGGATCAGTCTTCTTAGCGATGATGATGGGGATGAAGACTGGGGTACAGATACAGATGAGAGAGACAGTGAAAGTTCAGATGACGATAAAGAAAAGAGCAAATACCTGGCCACAGTCTTCCTGACAGAAGTCTAGTCCTGACAGACCCAGTGACAAGAAGGACGCAAACAAAAAGAAGCTGAAAAAGAAGGAGCAGGCTGGAAATGAGCTTGAGGGCGAGGGAAAAGAGGAGGGAGGCAGCTAGAAGAAAGTCAGAAGTGGAATCCCTATGGTCAAGGAGAGGCCTAAGATGTTTGCTAAAGGAACAGAGATCAACATGGCGGTGTTGGTGGGAAGCTGAAAGAGATTTTGCAAGGAAGAGGCTACAAAAAGCCCCAACAGGGAGCAAAACCGGCTCTGGTTCGCTGGGTGAACACCCACCCCAGCTGTGTGAACCTGGTCTGTGCCACAACACTGGCCACATGTTGTTTTTTTTAATTCATTCATAATTAATAATTAAGTATTCTCTTTCGCGTTTATATGAAAATAGTAATATGTGTATACACACACACACACACACACACACACACACACATATATATATATATATTCATTCATTCATTCTTAGTACCGCTTGGTCCATTACGGGTCGCAGGTAAGCTGGAGCCTATCCCAGCATTAACAGGTGAGAGGCAGGTACACCCTGACAGGTCACCAGTCCATATATATATATATATTTATGTGTGTGTGTGTGTGTGTGTGTGTGTGTGTTGTACTGACAGATGTTTACCAGAGATAACCCAACATGTAAATCATTAACCAGTTTCCATCTCACATGTTCTGTTTCTGTCACACTGACAGCAACGCCTTCACACCAATGTGAAGCTGCAAGTTTCTTCACCCATCAAACACTGTTGAGCGTACTGCAGAGACATTCTCAGAAAGAAGAAGTCAGAGTTGATGATGATGCATTTTAAGTTTTATTTTTTTATTCTTTTTATTGTGTCCGTTTTTTAAAGGTTCAAAATGAAAAAGCAGAAACAAAATATCAGATGTTGAAACAGGCATTTGACCCTTTTGTTGAAAGTATTAACTCATTTTAATCTGTAAAAAGCTGAAACAACGGTAACAAAAGACTGTTGGTGCAAATAAAGAAAATTAAAGAAGAAATAAAGAAATTATGTTAACTGGCAACAGGTCAGACATGGCTGTGTATAAAAGGAGTATTTCCGAGAGGAGGTCTCTTAGATGGACAGAGGTTCACCAATCTGAGACAAACTTGGTCTAAAAATTGTTGATACTGTTGTTGATTGATATATATATATATATATATATATATATAACGATTTTTATAAAAAAATAGAAAGCAGTTTGAATTCCCAGCATGGGAACGTTTGTCAGGGAACGGTTTCCGGTGCATCAGTTAAACTGAGACACACGTCAGAGCTCTGCTGTTGTCAGCTTAGCTTCTGTGGCGTTAGATTTTGCGAGTTTTCAGACCCATTGGGACTCTATTTTAAAGACGCTACTAGCAACAAGTCTAGAGACTTTTTCTGGTGTTATTGGAGACTTTTCGAAAGTGATGTGAAAACACATTTACTTTTTCTCAATGAGCAGCGCTTCTGCAGGCCCCTCCCCCATCCACAGGCCCCTCCCCCATCCACAGGCCCCTCCCTCGTCCTTTAGCCCTCACAGCTGCAGTCTGAGCAGGAGACGGCCATCTCTGCTCCAGGACCAGCCTGAACTCTGCTGCTGGCTGATTCCACTCTGGCTTGCCGTCAGATATTAATGGCTATTAATGAAGCATGTGGAGGAAACCCCGAATCGGAAAACAGCTGGAGATGTTAAAGTACTTAAAATGACACTTTAGGTCTGTTCATTTTCGCCAGGTATGTTTTTTATTTCTTTTTCTACTGTTTGGAATTGAAATGCAATTAAATGCATTTTCCAGACATTACTAAAGCTTGAGTTTACAATATTAATCTCTGTGTCTTTTATTTGGTTAAGTTGTGTACTGCAGTCCATTTAAATAAAAAAATGTAATGCAAATAAAATGTGATAAATTACACAGCCTGTAATTAATTAGATACATTTTTAATTGAGTCGTCCACCCCCCCCCCCCACACATATATATATATATATATATATATATATATATGTATATATATATATTTTTTAAAAATTTTTTCCATAGATGTGGGAATTACATTTTTACAGATCCTATAATCTATCAGAAAAGGAATCTGTTGGAGTCCATCCTTGAAAGGAAGTTGTTGGACTCAAGATGCATTCCAAAGCAAACAATAAACAACATTTAGCTAAATGGTGTTCCCCTTAAGAGATTTAAGTTTCAAAACTCCTGTGTTTTACAGATTAGATTCAACATAAAAACACCATTCCACAATTCCCCAACAAACCAGCATCCTGGATTCCATTCCCCAGCAGATATGGGAATAACAGATCCCCACACGGAGAGGCTCCCCCATTTCATAAAGCCCTCCAGACCAAAACTAAAAATGATTCTTGATCTGGAATCCTGACCCAGGTCCGGTCTTTTTCTGACCCACATGCTTTGCTTCAGGTTAAAGTGGTTCAGCATCAGTTTACTGACTGTGGCTCGGCCCGAGCTTGGAGGAGTGTATATACTGTATTTGATATAAAATATGAAATATTTGAGGTACAATTAAATGTCTTAATGGATAAAGGTGTGAAGCTACCTAGCAGGCGGCCGTGAAGCTACCTAGCAGGCAGGTGTGAAGCTACCTAGCAGGCGGCCGTGAAGCTACCTAGCAGGCAGACGTGAAGCTACCTAGCAGGCAGACGTGAAGCTACCTAGCAGGCAGGCGTGAAGCTACCTAGCAGGCAGGCGTGAAGCTACCTAGCAGGCAGACGTGAAGCTACCTAGCAGGCAGGCGTGAAGCTACCTAGCAGGCAGACGTGAAGCTACCTAGCAGGCAGGCGTGAAGCTACCTAGCAGGCAGGCGTGAAGCTACCTAGCAGGCAGGCGTGAAGCTACCTAGCAGGCAGGTGTGAAGCTACCTAGCAGGCGGCCGTGAAGCTACCTAGCAGGCAGGCGTGAAGCTACCTAGCAGGCAGACGTGAAGCTACCTAGCAGGCAGGCGTGAAGCTACCTGCTAGCAGCAGGTGTTGAGATGGATGGAGGCTGCTCCACAATCACGGTCTGGATAAAAGATTTACCTTGTGAGGATTTTCAGGGAGGCCTATCCAAATATAAAAATGATGAGAGTTTATCTTGTTGGACCTTTGATCGGCTGCTGGATGACTTGTCCAGGTTCAGGTGTATCCGTGTTTTTATAACGGTCCAGGTTCACTGGTGAACCAGTTTCTTCTTCCATTTAGAATCTACCCGGTCATATCGGCATACATTAACACCATATGTTGTCTTTAAAGGAGAGGAGTGCAGCCAGGATGAGAGCACAGCCGCCGCCATCTTTACTGTGCAGCTGGACGACCACCTGGGTGGAAAACCGGTCCAGTACAGAGAACTGCAGGGCTCCGAGTCCACAGACTTCACCAGATACTTCAAGGATGGACTCACTTACAAAGTAGGGCTCACATTTATCACTGACCTTTCATTTCTGTCATTCTGAAGCCCTACAGGACCAAGACCAGGACCAGGACCAGGAACAGTTTCAATATGACTCACTTCAATTTTTCTAGAAATTGTTTTGAAGTAGTTGTAGTGTAAAAATGATGGGAATGGTAAATGATCAGCATCTCTCTGGTCCTGTTGACCACCACTGACTCTTGTTGATCACTGACCACACATTCAGCCATCACACACACACACACACACACACACACACACACACACACACACACACACACACACACACACACACACACACCACCGACCTCCTGACAGATACTAAGCTTTAGATTCTCCTTTTAACAGATTATTTTTTAGTTTAACCTGAACAAAGTTACCAAAACATACCTGATCAGGACTGAAGTTGAGGTTAACTGAGGACAGTTTCCTGCAGGACGAGGAGGATTTCTGGTTTTTTTTATTTAAATTTTTATTGTCTGTGGAAATGTTTTTCCAACATGAAGTCATTTTACTGTTTCTCACATATTTCACCAACCAAGTCCCTGATAGGGAGATGATTGATTATGATTTGGCCACGCCCACATCCATCAAACAATATCATACAACAGATTTAGGCCCAGATTAAGTTCACTAAGTTTGATCAAATTTAATTCACATAATCATGTCCGTGAGAAGACAGATTACCTGAACAGGTAAGTGAGTTTCCCTTCATGTGAAGCCACCTCCTTGCTCGCCACGTTTCTTTCTTTTTTCTTTTGTCTTGTTTGATCAACTCGTTGAATTTCTAACTAAATCTTGTAGCTCTTTTCCACAAAGCTGCTCATCAAATTTGAGTTTGATGAAGTTCAAATCCCAAGCTAGATCAAGCTAAAATCATAAAGTTGAACTTGTTTGTTCATGAGAACTTTTTGAAGAAAACGTTGAGGTGGATCTAAATGTAAAACCCAAAGTGGATGTACAGAGTGAGGGATGTGGACTGGATCCACCAGGCAGCTGCCCTGGATCCTGTCAGGTTTTTGTTTTTGGACCGTTTGACTTTAACATTCAGGTCTCTGGAGTTGTACAGGCGGTTTCAGGAAGTTTGAAATGTGACAGTTTTAAAGTTGCTGATCTGAAGAAGCTGAAGTAAGATCCTCATCCTGGCTGCAGTTTTTACTGATGGTACAGAAAACTGAGTCCAGGGACTGAGGAGGACTGACCAGATCTTTTCTCTGCCTTCAGACTGGTGGTGTGGCCTCGGGTTTTCATCATGTGGTCATCAACGACCTGTCGGCCCAGAGGCTGCTCCACATCAAGGGTCGGCGTGTTGTCAGAGGCACCCAGGTCCCTCTGAGCTGGTCCAGCTTCAACAGTGGAGACTGCTTCATCGTCGACCTCGGAGACGTAAGGCCAGAACACATGTGACTCAGAACATGTGATCGCAGACGTCTGAAGTGAAGCTCTGCGTTTGTCTGTTTGTAGAAGATCTACATGTGGTGCGGGTCCAAGTGTAACAAATTTGAACAACTGAAAGCAACACAAATGGCCAAAGGTATCCGTGACAATGAGAGGAATGGCCGTGCCGAGCTGGTGGTGGTAGAAGAAGGACGAGAGCCAACCAGGCTGATTGAAGTAAGTCGGATTCTGTCTGGATGTGAAACAGGTTTATGTTTATTAATCATCCTCAGACTTAATCACATCTGGAACTAACACAGTTATAATCTGACTGAACTGGAAATCGTTTATTGAATGCATTATGCATCATGAAAAGATGATGCGAGCAGTGTATGAAGCCAGAATGCGGCTCCTCCAGCATCGCCAGGTTTCCTGTTAGATCTGCCTGAAATGTTCATCAGCTGAACTCAGTGAAACTAAAAGTTCAGACTCAAAAATGATGTAATTAAACAGCTTTTACTTCAGTTCCTTTTACCTCAGCATTTCTTTCTCTTTTCATTTTCGTTCCTTGTTCCTGGTAAACTGGTTAGTCTGGATGTGCCAGATGGTTTAATAAGTTTTAGTTTTCTTTCCCAATGACAGGTCCTTGGAGAGAAGCCAGAGCTGTCAGAAGGAGACGATGATGATGACACCCAGGCCGACATCCTCAACAGGAAAAGTGCGAGGCTATACATGGTACAGTGAACACACACACCTGCACACAGATCAGAATCAAGATAGACTTTATTCTCCCCTGATGGCCAAATTGTTTCACAGCATTCACACAAACAAAGTTAAAACATCACACATATACCTGATCATGAAGCAGAGGGACAAGTTATCTGCAAACGTAATCATCCAACCCAACTTTATTTACAAAGCAGTTTAAACAACCACACAGTGCTGAAGAGAAAATGAAAATTACAAATTACAGACATAAGATCAGACACGTGACAAGAAATACAAACAAAATAAAAAAGATCGAACACTCTTAAAACAATCATACATTATCTGAGTTTAATAGATTATATTTAATGGATATAACTTATTTAATCTTGTTCTTAATATTACTCTTAAAGAAATGACCAACTCTGATGTGCAAAAAGTTGAATAAATTAATTTAAACAAGTTAAATTGCTGACCCAGAATGACTCAACATGATGAGTGATTTTGTTTTTGATGCCAGTTCGCCAGATATATAACATGCTAACATCAATATTCGCTGCAACAAAAACAAAAAGCAAAAAGTGGTCAACAGCAGTCACGTTTAACTGCACAATGTCTGCCCAAAAAAGCAACAGTTTTTTAATTTAAACGTATTTTAGTGGACAGCTGAATCAAATAACAGACTCAGAGATTAATATTGTAAACTCAAGCTCTAGTGATGTCTGGAAAAATGCATTTAATTGCAAGAAATAGAAAATGTCTGTCTGTCTGTCTGGATAATGCTAGACGAGGTGTCCATTATCATCACGCAAAGGTGTGAACCGTCCGACTCAAAGTGCTTATACCAAAGTCACGTATGAAAGAAAAAAATTAATATAATAATAATAATAAATTATTATTACTTTAATGTTGTTTTTACAGTTAAAATCGTAAGTTTTTCTCAAGAAGCGACTGCGTGGACTATTTTGTTGTGACGTGTTGCCACGGTAACCAGCTCTGACACAGAACCTGCAGCTCGGTCGGTCAGCTCTTGTATTAGACCTGATCAGTGGAGAGAAGGGAGATGATTGATTAACGTTATGTTACGTAACACACATATTTCAGAGGGCGGGTGCAGCTCTTACAGCTGGTGTGTGTCCAGAGGATGATGCAACATTTTGGTTCAGTCAAAGTTCACAGATCGTTTCCTACATCGTTTTTATTATAGAAATAGTATCCACCATTCACTCTGATCATTAAAGGTGTATCAAGCACGTAAGTCTATCCTAAATCATTTTTATATTATCCCCAATTCACTCTGTAAGTAAGGTAATCACGACAATAAGACCGGAGACGACCTTTTTAAAATTAAATGTATCATTGCTGTTGATCATGACATTTCATAAAGATACTGGCTACCGTTTAGTCAGCACAATAATTTACAGCAATAAGTCTATTTGACTGGAACTTCTTTTATAGGTGTCCATTATCACTTTTTAATGGACACCCTCCAGCTAATCAGAATCAATTATTCACCCAGACCATGGTATAAATTGCCTATAATTAACACATTAATCGCAGTTTGCATTCCTTTTTTTTTTTTTTAACTTGTCCTGTCCAGCATCATAGCAGCAAAATGATAACCTGGTATCGTGCTGAACACATTTGCTCTGCCAAGGGGAGGCCTATGGGTAAGGCTCCTCTTGATAATGTGATTAATTTATTTATTTATTTACTTTGAATCACGGAATCTATGTAATCTTGTTGGACCTGACCGGAGGGGACAGAAAAAGATGGAAAATAGCAAAAAGAGCAAATGGGAAAGAAGAAAGGAGACAAAAAGATCACAGACAGAAGGAAACGACCCTTCAATCCACACCATCACCAGACAACAAACTGTTACACCTGTACATGAACACACCAGAAAATTTCCTACAACTTTTACAAAAGCAGAAACACACACACAGAAAAAAACTAGTCATTACGAGTTTTTAAATAATAACCAAATCAAAAAGACATAACAGCGACCAGATACTAACTCACAGGAAAAATACAAAAAAAAAAAAAAAAAAAATGTAATAATTATCGCTTAGTATTAAAACCCACTGACTGACTCAGTGACTGTGTCAGCATGCAGAGCATGAGGAAGAGGAGTGATCAGTGATGAAGAGTGGTGAGTGAGATCATGAAAATGCGATCTGGCCTCCACGGAGGCCAGAGGAAGGCCAGGGCCGGGCCCTCAGCAGCAGACCAGGAGCACCAACCCAAGCCACCCCACCACAAAGACGACTCCAGCCCCACCCGGAGAGCCCCAGCAAGAGCCCCCCACGGTCTTGGGGTACAGGTCCCAGTGGACCAAGATCAGCAGCCGCCGGCCCCGCCAGGGACCGGCCACCCAGGGCAGCCCAAGCGAAGGGCCCAGGGCCCCAGGAGCCCAGAGACGGCCGCCCCACCCCCCAAAGGCAGAGGGCCCGCAACATGCCTAGGAGGACCAGGCCCCCCCAGACAGCCACCCGGCGTAGGCCATCACACACCCCGATGTTCCAGCCACACACCCCGGGAACCGCAGTTTGCATTTCAAACAATGCGTTTGTCAGTGCTCGGTTTCTGGTGTGTGTGTGTGTGTGTGTGTGTGTGTGTGTGTGTGTGTGTGTGTGTATGTGTGTGTAGAAATAAAATAGCTATTATAAAATATAATCATTCATTGTGTAATGTTAGGGTTACATTTTCTACATATTTGTAAAATTTCACATTTTCACTGATCAGCCTCATTACAGGCCTGAGCATAAAAATCTGTTCAGAAAATTAAAACTTTCATTCTAAAACTAGTGACAAGATATTCTTATGAAAAAATTGTGTCACATGGACTAACAGACAAACTGACGGCCAGATTTAGAGAAATCACTGTAAGAGTGCCGGAGCTACATGGTTCTTCATCAGAGTCCCGATGCAGTTATTAGATGATATTTGTGTTTAATTACCAACTTTAACCTTCAGGTCACAGGCTGTGATATTTTAGAGGTATGTAATGACAACATGTTCATAGTACAGCCCTGCCTCCTTCCTTCACCAGGTATCTGATGCATCAGGAACGATGGCCGTGACTGTTGTGAAGGAGGAAAACCCGTTCCTACAGAGCGAGCTTCTGTCCGATGAGTGCTTCATCCTCGATCATGGCAAAAACAAGATAATATTTGTTTGGAAAGGTGACTGAACATGAACATCTGATGGTGCAGTGTGTGTGGATGTTTTCTGTTAACATTTGTCTCACTTATCTCCTGCAGGCCAAAACGCTAATTCCAGGGAAAGAAAGGAAGCAATGAAAACAGCCGAGGGCTTCATCAAGCAGATGGGCTACCCAGCAAACACACAGGTTTGGCAGCAGAGGAAGATCATGAATTCAAAATGTCTCTTCTTCATGGAGGAATTTGGTTTTGTTGCTGATAGTTTTTTTACGGATGGGCCTGCAGATACAGGTGCTGCCACAGGGAGGAGAAACCCCCATGTTCAAGCAGTTCTTCCTGGACTGGAAAGACAAAGACCAGAGCCTGGGTTTTGGGAAGGTTTGTGTGACTGGGAGGATTGCCAAGATTGAGCAAGTGGACTTCGATGCCTCCAAACTCCACGAGTCCTGTCACATGGCAGCTCAGTACAACATGGCGGATGATGGGAGCGGAGACACTCAGGTGAATGAAGCAGGAAGTGTTTCATGTAGAAACATGCTAATGTTCTCCTGTTCACACACCGGAGCCTTCAGTTTATTAACAAGCCCAAAAAACTGCTATAAAAACATTACAGATTAATATTTCATAATATGTATTAGGGAGTTGTTTTTCAATCAGTCTTTAAACAAAAATTTACAACAAGGTTGAAGTTCCTGCATTGATGGTGTTTTTTTGCAGTGTTAGATTTAAAATGTACTGTTAGAGGAGCCCCTCTTCGCCGCTTAAAAACCATAAAAACACTACACAATCACCTTTTCACAGCCTCTTGTTTTGGTAGGGCAAATTTTTATTAAATGAATTTGATAAAAAATCTGTGGAAATAACCCTGCCTGAGCCATCTGTAACGCTTGGTTTGGGTATGTAATGATAAAATGTTTGTTTTCCTGTTGCTGTTTCAGGTTTTACTATTTTAGTATTGTTACAACATAATTAACTGTTATCTGAACAATCTGTTAAAAAAAATAAAAACATTGATTCTTCTTCTTTTTTTTTACCATCTGATTCCAGCATTCAAGATGTTTTTCTGACCGTATTTCTTCCTGGAAGAAGATGGTTAAACCCACAAGCCTTCCAGTGTGCGTTGACGAGTTCTGAACCCAGTTTTAGTTTTAGCCTTAGATATTTACTTTGCTTGGTGACAATAATTGGACCCTTGATGAACATCTTTTCCTTGACAGCAGAATGTTTCTTCCCACATGGTAGTTTAAGAGATGAGAAGCTGCATCAGTTGAATAACTTGTTGCAGTGAAACATTCATGCAGGAATTATCCCGTAGGAGGCTAACCCTAACCCTTACCTGTTTGCTTAGTTAAATCCAGGTGTTGACTTTTATGTATTTATTTACTTTTGGACAGGCAGTGTTTATGGAACATAAACTACTGGGTTACAGTTCAGGTGTCATAACGTACCTCATACAACCCGTCTTTAATAATGAAAAATACCGAAATGAACGAGAATTTACAGACCTCTAAACGAAAGTGCTAACAGAAGTTTCATATTTCTGTTTTCGGTTTCAACTTGAGTCCAGTCATTAACAGGAATAATCAACATTTATGGAGTCACATGATGCACTGGATGGTGTCATAGAAACTTGGTCTTGTTGTGCAGGATAGTCAGGTCTGTCCTGAATTTTGCTGTAACCTGCTGTTTCCCTGCAACAGCTCCATGTTTTTTCTTTTCTTTTAATTCGTAGCCTCCCAACCTGTAACACGAAGCTGTTTTTCCTGTTATAGATCTGGAGGGTGGAGAGCAGTGGCAGAGTCCCTGTGGACCAGAAGAGTTATGGTCAGTTCTACGGTGGAGACTGTTACATCATCCTGTACACCTACGGGTCGAGACAGATCATCTACACCTGGTATGATGGTGTTAACATGTTGCACCAGCTGCTTTTCACAGCTTTGGTTCATTTTAATTTTGTTCTGGTATTTGAATTTGAAACGGATGTGAAAGTGGTTGAGATAAAAAGTCTGTGATACATGTTGATCTGTCTTTCTCTACAAGTTTCACCAATCATAAAATAACTTTATTAAACAAGATGGATGTTAAACAGCAGAATATCATCACCAACTACTCTGAATAAAATGACATTTTAAAAGGTGTACGATCACAGAGATTCTGGTTCCTTCTGATCCTGTTCTCACTGGATCCTGCAGGCAGGGATCCAGCTGCACCATGGATGAACTGACAGCTTCAGCATTCCTGACGGTAGAACTGGACCGGTCGCTGGGTGGGAGTGCTGTACAGGTACATTATGAACCATCTACCAGATCAAAGCGAGGTTCCGTGTTTGGTAAGGGGTCTAACATTTAAATGACTTCAGCTGTATGAGAACTTCAGCATAATTATAGCAGCTCCTGTTTAGTCAAAGTTAGCGCTACGCATCAACAAAAGTGTTGGTCATAACTTCCCTAATAGAATTTAAATGAAGCAAAAGAGGTTTTATTAATTTATAAATTGTATTGTTTTAGTATAAAATAAGCAAATAATCTTTAAAAAAAAAAAGTCTTTTCTTTGAATGAACATCTCTCCACACAGAAGACTTAGACTTAACGTTATTAAGCCCTTGTGGTGCTTCCAGCAGCACATGAGAAGAAGAAGAAAAAAAGCAGGTAAATAAGGACACAGGCAAAAAAGAGCAACACAGATAAATAAGAATATGTGTTAAAAAATTATTACACTGCAGAGGAAATTGAGGTTATTGCACCACCTCTGTGTGTGCATGTGTTGCACAAGTAGATGAAAGTGGCTACTTCCTTTTTTTAAATGTTCTCTATGTTCAGTGTCCTCCTCTCTGTCCTCTCTGTCCTCCTCCCCCAAGTGAGGAGTTGTAGAGTGTGATGGCCTGATAGACAAGAGTTCTTAAGCCTGTTGGTCCTACGTTTGGGACGGAGCAGTCTTTCACTGAACAGGCTCCTCTGGTTACTGATGGCGGTGTGCAGAGGGTAGCAGGCATTGTCCACAATATCCAGCAGTTTGTCCAGAATCCTCAACTCTGCCACGGTCACCAGAGAGTCCAGCTTCATGCCGACCACAGAGCCAGCCCACCCGATCAGTTTATCCAGTCTGGATGTGTTTTTCTCGGATAAGCTGCCCCCCAGCACACCACAGAAGCTGATGTAATCTGTTATTCCTGCCATCATCTGCTGGTAGGACTGATCCTGTCCTGCTCTTTATTACAGCTGAAGAAGCTTCTGACTGGACACAAATGCTGTTTCCTCACCATGTTGTGTAGGAGATGTGGCCCGTCATGTTCATCAGCTTGTGCTGCGAACTTCTCGATCAGTTTGTTCAGATTCTATAAGTTTCTTGTTCTGGTTCTGCTGAGATTTTCATATGTATTTCCAGGAGCTTCTCACATAACAGGGCAGCTGAATTGTATTAAAATCAAAGAACATGACTGGTCCAGATGAGAGTGGGCTCTCTGAAGCCAGTAGATCATAGCATCTTCAACCCCAAAAACATAAGAAATCAAACTGTAATGGGTTTACTTGCTTATTGAGGTGAGTAAATGCAGGACTTTCATGCTGTGAAATGTTAGGAAAACTGGCCTGTAGTCATTTAGGACAGATGGTTGGTATTTGTGCAGAGAGGTGTCTTCTGATTCTCTGAGTCCAGTCCTCGAGAGACGCACTTCTGCAGGTTTTAGAGTTTCCCTCCTCTAACACACCTGATTCAAATGAAATGGCTCCAACAGCTTATCCACTTCTGCTCAGTGACTCATTATTTTGATTCAGGTGTGTTGGAGCAGGGAAACATCTAAAACTTGCAGGACTGCTGCTGCTCTCAAAGATCAGCTGTGTACCCCTGCTCTAGGTGGTATTATGTTCTGTAGATGATGGTTCACAGCTTTTTGGAAATTGCTGCATGTTTTATGCAGATTGTCTTCTGTCTGTCCTGCGGAGAGACTCTGCCGCTCTAAGCTGCTCTTTTTACACCCAAATCTTGTTACTGACCCGTTAATAACTAACCTGATTAGCAGCAACATGCTTCTCCAGATGTTTCTCTTTAAAACTGCTTATTTTCCAGTCTTTTGCTGTGTCCCAGCTTTATGAGATGTGTTGCTACTATTAGATTCAAAATGAGCTAATATTTTTATGAAATGGTAAAAAAAGGAGCTAACATGGAGTCCTGTTTCAGCTTTTCCCTTGTGCTTTCAGGTTAGAGTGAGTCAAGGAAAAGAGCCCCTACATCTGCTCAGCCTCTTCAAATCTAAACCCCTCATTATTTTTAAAAGTGGGACATCTAATCTTGGAGGCCAAGCCCCAACACCTCCAACTCAACTCTTTCAGGTTCGACGGAACCTGGGGACTATCACCAGGATCGCTGAGGTGAGACGTTCACAGAGTTTCACAGACCTGTGTTTGCTCCCGATTAACTCAGGGAATTGAACAGTGATGACTGGTTTTCATGTAAAGACGTCGATCATGCGTATGTTTCAGGTCGATGCCAACGCAGCCAGTCTAAACTCTAACGATGCCTTCCTCCTGAAGATGGCTGATGAGCAGGGCTTTCTATGGGTGGGCAAAGGCGCAAGTGAGGAAGAGGAAAAAGGCGCGGAGTACATCAGTAAAGTGCTAAACTGTGCTGCCAACCGCATAGTGGAAGGCCAAGAGCCAGGTCATTGTCTATGTTCAATACAAACACTGCCAAACAGAATTATACAGCTCCGTAAAGACTGCACGTTATTTAGTACTTTCTTCTCATTTCTGGCTCAGGGCAGAATTTCCATCAAGCAGTTTAAAGTTATGTTAGTCACTACACTGGTGAACCTCATCAGCTTGTAAACTTACTTTTCAGGTTGCAGCTATTTTATTTTCTTGAGATAAATGGTTGAAATGTGTGTGTGTTTCGTGTTGCAGCTAATTTCTGGACTGCGTTAGGAGGAAAGACGGAGTACCAGACATCAGGAAGGCTGGAAAGTCAAACTTTAACACACCCCCCTCGATTGTTTGGATGCTCCAACAAAACTGGCAGGTTTATTGTAAGCATTTGCCTGATCTTTTTACTAAATCATGTTGTTTTGTCTGTTTGGCTTGGGTCATTTGGAAAGTGCCAGTTTAGAACAAAATCATCTCAGAGCATTTCAGACATAATCAGTTCAGGCTGTTCACTGTTATCCAGTTAAAACAAATCTACAAGGTCCCGTTTATACAATGTTCATATTAACTCATTTATGACAGTAAGATTTGACCACTGATCATTTCAGCTTCATGAAATATCAAAGTTGTGTAGCTCAGCAGACCAATGCATCACATGAAGTCCTCAATGTTTCTCTGCTGAATTCAGTTGTTATTGTGTGCAGATTGAAGAGGTTCCAGGCGAGTTCACCCAGGATGACCTGGCTGAAGACGACGTTATGCTCCTGGATGTGTGGGATCAGGTAAACTCAGCTGTAGGACTAATCTACCTTTGCTTAGCTGAACGGCCGCTCATGTGTGGTCCTCTGTGTCAGGTGTTTGTCTGGATGGGAAAGGATGCCAACGAGGTGGAGAAGACCGAATCTATAAAATCTGGTGAGTTAGATTTTAAACGGTGTGTTTGAGTCGGGAAACATCACATTTCAGAGTACTTTAATACTAAAAAACATTTCTTTCATCCCCTTTAAAGCAAATCACGCACTCTCAACATTCACACACATCAGAAGATGAGATTTTTAAAAACATATTTAGCTTTTCTGAGGTGGGATTGTATGAAGCCAGATAATCAGCACTAAGTAAAGGTTAAAAACGAGGCTCTCACATCACATTTCCCTTCTGACACGTTTACCGTTCTGTGTGTGTCTGCAGCCAAACAGTACATAGAGACCGACCCCGGTGGGCGGGACCAGCGGACCCCTCTGGTGGTGGTGAAACAAGGTCATGAGCCCCCCACCTTCACCGGCTGGTTCCTGGCCTGGGACCCCTCCCACTGGGACTCCATCAGCAGGGGGATCCAGTCTCTGACTGTTTAAACCACACATTTTCAAATAACACACACATTTTCAAATAACACACACATTTTCAAATAACACGCACATTTTCAAATAACACACACATTTTCAAATAACACACACATTTTCAAATAACACGCACATTTTCAAATAACACACACATTTTCAAATAACACGCACATTTTCAAATAACACACTCATTTTCAAATAACACACACATTTTCAAAAAACACGCACATTTTCAAATAACACACTCATTTTCAAATAACACACACATTTTCAAATAACACACATTTTCAAAAAACACGCACATTTTCAAAAAACACGCACATTTTCAAATAACACGCACATTTTCAAATAACACACACATTTTCAAATAACACGCACATTTTCAAATAACACACACATTTTCAAATAACACGCACATTTTCAAATAACACACTCATTTTCAAATAACACACACATTTTCAAAAAACACGCACATTTTCAAATAACACACTCATTTTCAAATAACACACACATTTTCAAAAAACACGCACATTTTCAAATAACACACTCATTTTCAAATAACACACACATTTTCAAATAACACGCACATTTTCAAATAACACACACATTTTCAAATAACACGCACATTTTCAAATAACACGCACATTTTCAAATAACACGCACATTTTCAAATAACACACATTTTCAAATAACACGCACATTTTCAAATAACACACACATTTTCAAATAACACGCACATTTTCAAATAACACGCTCATTTTCAAATAACACACACATTTTCAAATAACACTCATTTTCAAATAACACACACATTTTCAAATAACACACACATTTTCAAAAAACACGCACATTTTCAAAAAACACGCACATTTTCAAATAACACGCACATTTTCAAATAACACACACATTTTCAAATAACACGCACATTTTCAAATAACACACACATTTTCAAATAACACGCACATTTTCAAATAACACACTCATTTTCAAATAACACACACATTTTCAAATAACACACACATTTTCAAATAACACGCACATTTTCAAATAACACACTCATTTTCAAATAACACACACATTTTCAAAAAACACGCACATTTTCAAATAACACACACATTTTCAAATAACACACTCATTTTCAAATAACACACACATTTTCAAAAAACACGCACATTTTCAAATAACACACACATTTTCAAATAACACGCACATTTTCAGATAACACGCACATTTTCAAATAACACACTCATTTTAAAAAAACACGCACATTTTCAAATAACACACACATTTTTAAATAACACACACATTTTCAAATAACACGCACATTTTCAAATAACACGCACATTTTCAAATAACACACACATTTTCAAATAACACACACATTTTCAAATAACACACACATTTTCAAAAAACACGCACATTTTCAAATAACACGCACATTTTCAAATAACACGCACATTTTCAAAAAACACGCACATTTTCAAATAACACACACATTTTCAAATAACACACTCATTTTCAAATAACACACACATTTTCAAAAAACACGCACATTTTCAAATAACACACTCATTTTCAAATAACACGCACATTTTCAAATAACACGCACATTTTCAAATAACACACTCATTTTAAAAAAACACGCACATTTTTAAATAACACACACATTTTTAAATAACACACACATTTTCAAATAACACGCACATTTTCAAATAACACGCACATTTTCAAATAACACACACATTTTCAAATAACACACACATTTTCAAATAACACACACATTTTCAAAAAACACGCACATTTTCAAATAACACGCACATTTTCAAATAACACGCACATTTTCAAATAACACACACATTTTCAAATAACACACACATTTTCAAATAACACACACATTTTAAAAAAACACGCACATTTTCAAATAACACACACATTTTCAAATAACACGCTCATTTTCAAAAAACACGCACATTTTCAAAAAACACGCACATTTTCAAATAACACACACATTTTCAAATAACACACTCATTTTCAAAAAACACGCACATTTTCAAAAAACACACACATTTTCAAATAACACACACATTTTCAAATAACACACACATTTTCAAAAAACACACACATTTTCAAATAACACACACATTTTCAAATAACACACACATTTTCAAATAACACGCACATTTTCAAATAACACACACATTTTCAAATAACACACACATTTTCAAATAACACGCACATTTTCAAATAACACACACATTTTCAAATAACACACACATTTTCAAAAAACACGCACATTTTCAAATAACACACACATTTTCTAATAACACACACATTTTCAAATAACACACACATTTTCAAAAAACACACACATTTTCAAATAACACACACATTTTCAAAAAACACGCACATTTTCAAATAACACACACATTTTCAAATAACACACATTTTCAAAAAACACGCACATTTTCAAATAACACACACATTTTCAAAAAACACGCACATTTTCAAAAAACACGCACATTTTCAAAAAACACGCACATTTTCTAATAACACACACATTTTCAAATAACACGCACATTTTCTACACACATGCAAACTACACTTTTAAACTACACACATACAATTTATACACATAAACTGCACACATACACAAACAACACACATACAAATTTCACAGACACACAAACTAAAAACAAACTACACACACACAAAGTAGAGTCACAAACTTCTTAAAAACTACACACAAAAACACACGAACTAGATACATACAAACTACACACATAAACCACACACACTGCATGTACTCTCATTACAGTTTTTATAATCAACAAAACTTCGTTCTTAACATTTTGACCCGTCAGTAATTTATACCAGAACCAGAACAGAAGCAGTTTGGAGCTTGAAACGGTTTTTTTTTCTGACAGTTTTGCTCCAAACTGGTTCTATTCTGGATTACTGGATCCAGAATGGAAGAATTTCAGGTTTACAGGTGAGATGTAGAAAGAAATGGCATGAGATCTGTGTTTCAGTAGGTACACAGAAACAGAGAAGAGTGTGTTTGTAAATGATGGCAGAGTATGTTAAAAGAGGACGTGGAGCTCAGAAATGACCCAACTAGTTTTAAATATCCACCCTGAAAATGAAAATACGTTTCCAAGCTTTGATTTTTTTTTTACTTATTCTCCATCTTGTTTTTCGTGTGTCTTTCTGTTCTGTTATTTTTACGTTTTTTAAAACATTTAACCAGGTTTAACAGCTGCAACATGAATAAAGACATTATTCCTGCCATGTCTCTGATTTTTGTTTCATGCATTGCTAAAGGGACGGTGTCCTCCTCCTCTGAGGGTCGTTCTGCAGGTCGGGCTCTGTGGGCGTGGTTTGGTGGTATCACCTTGCAATGAACAGCTGACCCTGTAATTTCATATTTAACGTGAAACTTTGTCGTGGCAGGCCGGGGTTGTGCACGAGGAAGTGTTGTGTCTTTAAATGTGATGTAAACATTTTCGCACTTTCTCAGCACCTCAGCTGTTGAATAAGGAGACCAGTTCTTCTTCACAGTTTAAAAATCCTGGAGGAAATCCTGGTGTTACGTTAACTTACCAGACACATTTTCAGCCTGTTGTTCGTGTGCTGTTGTGTAGTTGAATAACTTGCCTTTCCAATTTGCACTTGGTCTTGGATTTTGTTAAGTTAATTTCTAAATAAATGCGACTTATAGTCCAGTGCGACTTATATTTTTCCCTCCTCGTGGTCCATTTACTCCACAGCGACTTATAGTCCAGGTGGTCATCATTTAAAATATTGACATTCGGCAGACAGATTTTGTCTCTGTCTCTGTACTTACTGTTGTACAAGTACAACTACTACACTCACACTTCAATGATAAAAGGAAAAAGCTGTTTTTATCCAGATCATCGGTTTTACATTTACCCAAGGGAAGGTCAGTTAACAGTAAATATTTGTAGCATTGGCTCGTTCTGTTGACGTAAAAACGGGCAAATTTCAGCCATAGACTCGAATGGTAATCATGATTAATTAATTTGAAAGCTGTGATTGATCTGATTAAATTTTTAATCATTTGACAGGCTTAATATATATGTAGATCTATATTAGTGCTGGGAAATGATTCAAATTTGAAATCGTGATTAATCGCATAAAATGTTGTGATTAATCGCCAATGATCACATCGTTATGCCCAAAATGTCTCTTTCCTTTGAAAGAAGAAAATCCAGGAAATTTTGGTTCACAAACACTAAATCAGGGGTCTGAATTTCCGCAACATGATGACAGTAAAAATACCAGTAATATTTTTTATTATGTCATTAACTGGAAACTATGGGCTTTTTTTTCTTTTTTCACAAATATCTACATCACATAGAGGAAAGTCTGTCTACTGCAGAGGTTTTATGTTTCGCTTTATTTTAAAAATGGTAATAAAATGTTGCTGGGATAGGCTCCAGCTCACCCGCGACCCGTAATGGAATAAGCGGTCAAGATAATGAATGAATGAATGACTAATAAAAATGTGGTTCTTCAAAAATGACAGCAAATCTCCTCTAGTCCACATTTATCAAAAATGATAAGTTGTCTTTTTTCTAAAGGTCTGGTAACATCTGCGTCTCTAAAGTAGTTTTATTTAGCTGGCTGAGGGAAAAATGTCTCTTTGGATTGGAAAGGCTGCAGAAACCTGCACTAAACACATAAACAGGTTTAGCAGCAGTTTTCTCTTTAAACAGCAACAGTTAAAATATTTCTTCATATATAAAACCACATATTTATGAGAAAGAAGGATGAAATGTTCAGGATTTACTAACTAAAAGGTAAAAAGTCAGCAGGATGGATTTAAAGCTGTGAAGCTGCTTCCTTCTAAACACAGAAGGAACAATATGTGATGAATATCAGCATCAGGTGAACAGACAGAAAGCAGGATGAGAATCTCACAGCTTCTAGATGGTGAGGAGAGAGAAATATTCACAATATGTACAATAACTTCCATCCATGCACCTTCACTGCTTCATTATCCACATTTCTGGATATAAATTCTCTAAACTTTCATTCTTAGCTTGACTGTTTAGCTTCACCTGCAGTCTCCACTACCGGGAGTTAAGGGTTAACATCTGGTTTCCGGGTGTAGCGTCAGGTCTGTAGATGTAACTATAAACATGTGTGGTATCCACAGAAAGTCCAGAATCTCAGCTACCAGCTCAGTAAAACCATTTCTATCACCAACAAACACAGTTAAGACAACAGTTAAAAACCAGGTACAAAAACACAAATCATGGCTCCCCGTGTCCACCCGACTGGTGGATAAAAGTTTTGAGGCAAGACAGCAAAGGTGGGACCATATATGACCATATATGACCATATGACTTGCTATTGTAACCTTGGTTACAAAACCCTGTTAATATAAAAGCCTGTTAATAAAACAGTCGTTAAAGAAATGCATTGTAAGCCATAAATAGATAAAAGAAAAGAAACAAAAAAAAAAATAACTAAAACGGTGAGCAATGCTTTATTTCATGATGTAATCTTTAAAATGAGTTTAAAACCCTGAAGAAAGTGGTTAAAATGTGTGAATTCATGTTATTACTTCTTTTTCTTATTATTTAAAATAGCTAAAAAAAAAAAAAGGGGTGTTGAGACTCTTATTTTGAAGGGCCGAATGGCAGCGTGACTCATGTGCGTCACTGCCAACCAGATTTGTTTAGTTTTACTTCCTGTTTTTTTTTCTGAACGAGGAAGATGGGCAGACGGTTGTTACAGAGCTGCAAAAAGAAAAAACCACGGAGAAGAACAGAAAAAATCATCTACTTAAAGTTGTTTCCGCACTCTGAGAGGAGTCAGTTGTTTTTTTTCATCCTGTCCGTGACTTGGTGACGTTTCACACTGTGTTTGTGGCCGGACGGGACTCGGCTATTAAGGTTGGCCTGGAAATTCTGAGCGAGCACCGGAGTGGGATTCCATGTTCGAGATACAAGATGGCGAGCCACCCAAAGACTCCGTGAACCGTGCATCATACAGAAGCCAAGCGCCTCTCCTGGACATTGCGTGGTTTTCATCAGGAACTGGTAGGATTTATCCAAATCTTTATGCAGAGCCGCAGTGGATTCACAGACATTGGATTAACCGTTCGGGATATTCAAAGGATTGACAGTTAATGGGACAAAGACTATTACTTGTGATAAACAAGGTTATTCAGTCTTTTACTGAATCATTTTGAGTTTTGTAAATTTTATTTACTGTTGTTTTGTTAATCATATCTGTTAATGCTGTAATGGTGTTATCTGAGTTGTGATTATAAGCAGTTCTTTTGTTGGGTACCACAAAAGAAAAATATTGAGAATGGTTGAAATTTAAAGAAAGAGTTTAACTAGAACTTGAAACTAAAACTAAAACTTTATCCAGAATAAAGCTGAGTAACTTAGAGAAAAGACAGAACGTGCACTTAGTGCAAACAAGAAAAAACCTAGGTTGGAAAGAAATTATCCTTTAAACCAGAGAAAAAATAGGTTTAAATTAAACAGGATTGACAAACTAAATCACTTGGAAAGAAAGGGAAAAGTTCGCTTGAAAGAGAAGTGGATTGAAATTGTGTGTCAGCTGTATGTCAGAGTGTTGTTATACATTTTCTGTGTTCAATTAATATAATAAGCCGGCAGTTCAAACTTATTTCCTGGTCTGTGGTTATTAACGCACTACATACTTATTATTGCTCCAGTAGTCGAACCTTACACTGAGCCCAGTAAGCCGTAGACGATCTATAGGTGTTACAAAAAGTGGCGAGCCAGCCAGGAGCAGTAATTGAACCCCCAACGTTTATTTTCAACCCAGACCTGATAAATAGGCCAAGCCAAGAAAAAATGGACGTAGTTGACAGAGAAAATGTTAAGATTCCGAACTCAGTTATCATCAGTGGGATTACTGACACAGCTGCTGAGGAAGATTTAACTGACTTCCTGAACAGGTATGGGCGAACTGCGAGAACCATTAAAATAGATGACCCCCAGTCTCCCTACCACAAAAATGCCATTGTGGAATATGAGAGTGGAGCTGCTTTGGCAGCACTTGAACCCTTATTGCCCTATACACTCGAGAGTTCGAATGATGTCACTTATGAAATCAGAGCCCTGTCAACTGAGTATGCCTCTGCGGCTACTAACAGCGCCACCCACAGTTTTTTCAGTGAACTGCGGAAAATCGCCAGATTAAGTGGCAAATCTTTTGAAGCTGTTCTGCATGAGCACCTTTCTGAATGTGCCCAGTCAGTCGCAAGCAGCCCAGAACAATCTGGAATTTCGGGTTCAACCCAAGAGACACAGAGTGAACCCACAACTCCAGTCGCTAGCCCAGCCCAGACAACTCAACAACTTTCCCAAAATGAAACTGTAGAACCAATTGCAACTGATGTAAGCATCAGTGTTTCAAAATCAGTCAGCCAACCACAATCTGCTCTACCATCAAACGTACCAATGAGCTTTGTAACTCCTCCTGAGGTGCAAAGGGTCGTAGTGGAGCATATAGTCCGAAGTGAAGCTCCGGTGTCTCAAGTCAATGCCTCTTTCCGTCTAAGACAGTTCTCAGGCAAATTACCTTGTCCTAGTCATGAGGTGGATTTCGATTCCTGGCGCCACAGTGTTGAGCTTATACTTCAAGACCCTGATATGTCGGACCTGCAACGCTCACGGAAGATCTTGGACAGCCTGGTGCCACCTGCTGCAAACATGGTGAGACCTTTAGGTCCTCAAGCCTTGCCATCTGCTTATATCGAATTGCTCAATTCAGCTTTCGGCACAGTGGAAGACGGCGATGAGCTTTTCGCTAAGTTCCTTAACACCCTCCAAGACGCAGGTGAGAAGCCCTCACATTATCTCCACCGCTTGCAAGTAGCTCTCTCCAAAGCTTTGAAAAGAGGTGGTGTTGTAGCTGGTGAAGTAGACCGACACCTCCTGCGTCAGTTCTGTCGGGGTTGTTGGGACAATGCTCTTTTAGCAGATCTCCAGCTCGAAAGGAAGAAGGATAATCCACCCTCATTCACTGAGCTACTGCTGCAGTTGAGAGTAGAAGAGGACAAACATACTGCAAAGGAAAGCAGAATGAAAAAACACTTCGCTGCTACCAGACCAAAAGTAGCCTCACATGTTATTGCTGTAGACACTGGAAACTCCGAACCCAAAATGCAAGACGATTTCACTCAGATGCGAACACAGATAACTGAGCTACAAGGTCAGCTGACGCGAATGAAGTCCCAAAGGGTAGACCCACCTGCAGCTTCTCCAAATGATTTGGTCACAGAATTAAAAACACAGGTCGCTGAACTTCAGAGCCATCTGGCTAGACTAAAGCCACCAAACCCTAAAAAGAAAACTAAACTACTAAAAGCTAACGCTAATACCCACCCTAGGGTACCTGAGCAAGTTCCCTTGACAAACCAAGCTGCAAAGAGTAGGCCAAAGCCTTGGTACTGCTTCCAATGCGGCGAAGACGGCCATATCATTTCTGCTTGTTCCAATGACCCAAACCCATCTTTGGTCGCTGATAAAAGAAAACAGTTGAAAGAGAGGCAGTTACTGTGGGACAAGCAAAACAATCAAACACAGTCTTTAAACTGAAGCAAGCTCTCATTGTGGGACAAATGAGTGCTACTAATGAAGCTAGTCCCAGTGAACCTTCACATAAATCCAAAAAACGGGCTTTGCCCAACAAATCGGCTAATGTGAAAATACCCAAAGGCTTAGTTGGAGCTAAGTACACTGCTCAGGTACAAATTAATGGACAAGATTGCAATTGCCTTCTTGATACCGGATCACAAGTGAGCACCGTGTCCCAGTCATTTTATGAAAACAATCTCTCACACCTGGAAATTCATCCAATACAGGACCTGCTGGAAGTTGAGGCCGCAAACGGTCAAAATGTTCCATATTCAGGCTATATTGGTGTTGACATTACCTTTCCTAAGAACTGTTTTGGAACTGAACTTACTGTGTCCTCCCTTGCATTAGTTGTTCCAGACACGCGTTCTGGTGTTCAGTCCTCTCCCTTAATCGGCACTAACACTCTTGACATCCTCTTTGGCCGTCTCTCCTTGAACGATGCCGAGCTCAGTTCTTTACCATATGGTTACAGAGTGGTGCTGAGTGTATTGCGACAGAGAGACAAGCAGAAGGAGGATGGCCGAATTGGTCTTGTCAGACTGATAGGGAAAGAGCCTGAAACCATTCCCGCAGGCCAAAGTCGAGTATTGGAAGGGTCAATTCATGTGAACACCAAACCCTCCGACAAGTGGGTAGTAGTTGAGTCCCCCTCCATATCCTCCTTGCCAGGCGGTATCTTAGTCACCAGCTGTTTAGTTACCCTTCCAGAGGAACTCTCGAAAAAGCTTCCAGTGGTCCTGCGTAATGAAAGCAACCATGACATAACTATCCCTGCCAAGAGTGTCATTGCTGAAATACAGGCCATACAGGAATTATTGCCCAAATGCCAGAACCCACAGCAGTCTGAGCATGTTCTCAGTTCAGAGACTGCTAAGCTCAACCTCAACTTTGCTGATTCTCCGGCTCCTGCTGAGTGGAAGGAGCGGATCATGCAGAGATTGAGTGCGATGCCAGAGGTTTTTGCACTGCATGAGACAGACTTTGGTTGTACTGATAAAGTAAAACACCAAATCAAACTGAGTGATGAAACCCCTTTCAAACACCGACCTCGTCCCATTCGACCCGAGGATCTCGATGCTGTACGCAGGCATTTACAGGAACTCAGTGAGGCAGGAGTAATCCGCGAGTCTGAGTCACCGTTCTCTTCTCCCATAGTGGTGGTAAGGAAGAAGAATGGGGACATAAGGCTCTGCGTTGATTTCCGTAAGTTGAACCTGCACACAATCAAAGATGCGTACGCACTTCCTAATCTGGAAGAGGCGTTCTCGGCTCTCACAGGATCGAAATGGTTTTCGGTCCTTGACCTCAAAAGTGGGTACTATCAGATTGAGGTTGACGAGGCCGACAGGCACAAGACAGCCTTTGTATGTCCGATGGGGTTCTTCGAGTTTAACAGGATGCCTCAGGGTATAACAAACGCCCCCAGTACATTTCAAAGGTTGATGGAGAAGTGTATGTGCGACATCAACCTTAAGGAAGTCCTGGTCTTCCTGGACGACCTTATAGTTTTCTCCGACACTCTTGAACAACACGAGACCCGACTTCTCCATGTGATTAGTCGTCTCAAAGAGTACGGTCTGAAGCTATCGCTTGACAAATGCAAGTTTTTGCAGACATCCGTACGGTATTTAGGACACATTGTATCAGAGCACGGGGTTGAAACAGACCCAGAAAAAATAGCTGCCTTAAAAACATGGCCAAGCCCCAAAAACCTGAAAGAGCTCCGATCCTTCTTAGGATTTGCGGGTTACTATAGAAGGTTTATCAAGGACTTTTCCAAAATAGTCAAACCCCTTACCAGCCTGACTGCGGGATACCCCCCGCTTAGAAGGAACCGTAGCCCTAAGTCAACCAATGTTCAGTACTTTCAGCCAAAAGCTCCTTTCGGGGAGAGGTGGACAGAAAGTTGCCAGCAAGCTTTCGAGGCTATAATAGACAAGCTGACTACTGCCCCCGTGTTGGGTTTTGCCAATCACAAGTTACCTTATGTGCTACATACAGATGCTAGTACGACAGGATTAGGAGCTGCCCTTTATCAAGAGCAAAAGGGAGAGATGAGGGTAATCGCGTACGCAAGTAGGGGACTATCAAAAAGCGAAAGCCGTTACCCTGCTCACAAGCTCGAGTTCCTTGCTCTTAAGTGGGCGGTGACCGAAAAGTTTTGCGATTACTTATATGGCAGTCCTTTCACAGTGATGACTGACAGTAACCCTTTAACTTACCTTTTGACCACCGCTAAGTTAGATGCGACGAGTTATCGCTGGTTGTCGGCCCTGTCCTCGTTTGAGTTCCAGCTCCGATACCGAGCGGGTAGACAAAATGTGGACGCAGATGGCTTATCCCGCCGTCCACATCCCGAGCCAGTAAATGATCGGGTCTCTCTGAAGGAACAAGAGCGGATCTGCCAGTTTGTACAACATCACTTACCTGGCACAGATCCTTTTACTCATGTTTCTCCTCAGGCTGTCAGTGCAATCTGTGAAAAGCACCTAGTCCTCCAGTCTCTTGATGCAGACCATATTACACTTACCTGCCCACTCATAACGTCTCTGTCCATGTCTGCAAATGCTCTTCCCGACAGTTTTGAAGAGTGCAACGCTTCTTCTGTCGTTCCGAGCATGTCAGAAGAGGAGTTGAGACAGAGTCAAAGGAATGATCCTGTTATGAGTGAAATCATACGCCAGCTTGAAACGGGAGAAATCATATCCCAGACAGTACGGCGAGAAATTCCTCATCTTTCCATATTTTTGCGTGAATTGAACAAACTTGAGCTTCAGAATGGGATTTTGTACCGAAAGAGGCTGGTAGGTGAAGGAACCCAGTATCAACTCGTTCTCCCTGAAAGCCTAAGACCTTTGGTGTTGAAAAGCCTTCACGATGACATGGGTCATCTCGGTTTTGATAGGACTCTTGACTTAGTCAGAGCCAGATTTTTCTGGCCAAAAATGGCTTCAGACATTGAGCAAAAGATCAAAAGTTGTAACAGGTGCGTTTGCAGAAAAACTCTGCCAGAGAAGGCAGCGCCCCTAGTAAATATACAAGTCACCAGACCACTCGAGTTAGTTTGTATTGACTTTTTGACTATCGAACCAGACTGCAGTAATACAAAAGATGTTCTTGTCATCACAGACTACTTTACAAAGTACGCTGTAGCGACTCCTACTCCAAACCAAAAGGCTCGAACTGTAGCCAAGGCCTTGTGGGAAAATTTCATCATCCACTATGGTTTTCCAGAGAAGTTGCACAGCGATCAAGGAGCGGACTTTGAATCAAAAACCATCAAAGAGCTGTGTGAGGTAGCTGGAATAAAGAAGGTCAGAACTTCACCTTACCACCCCAGGGGAAACCCTGTAGAGAGGTTTAACAGGACCTTGCTAAACATGCTAGGCACACTCACTGATGACAACAAGAGACATTGGCGGGACTTTGTTAAGCCACTTGTACACGCCTATAACTGCACCAAACATGAAAGTACTGGGTTTACGCCTTATGAGTTAATGTTTGGAAGGCAGCCTAGACTACCAATAGACCTAGTTTTCAATATCCCGCTGAACCATTGTCAGCAGCAGTTCCACTCGCAGTACGTTAAAGCCCTCAAATCTCACCTCCAAATGAGTTACCAACTGGCTACCAAAAATGCTGCTAGAGTTGCTGAACGGAACAAAATCAGATATGACAAGCATGTGACTGAATCTGTCCTGGAGGTAGGCGATCGTGTGCTTGTGAAGAACGTCAGGATTAGGGGAAAGCACAAGTTGGCCGATAAGTGGGAATCCACTGTTTATGTGGTTGTCAGTCACAGGGACCACCTACCAGTGTATACAGTCAGACCTGAGCACCACAGTGGTCCCACTAGAACTCTTCACCGAGATCTCTTGCTGCCATGCGGGTTGTTGCCAACTGTCCCTGAAACTTCCCCCACGGTTCCAGAAAGACCACGCCGGCCAAGCACACGTCAACAACCCCTAACTGATCTCAACGAAGCGGAACATGGGTGTAGTTCTGAGGAGGAGGATAATTACCCTCTGTATTATCTTTCAAGTCCTTCCAGAGAGATCTCCAGGTCCTTTGAAGAATATACAGTATTGATTCCTCCCAAAACTCATTCAGATCCTGCTATTGAGCAACCCAAATCAGACAATGCTCAAGCCTCGGAACCTGCTAGACTACCTGAACTGTATGGTGCTCCTAGAGAGGCTGGTTTTGAGAGATCTGCCAGTCAGGATGCAATGAGACAAGAGGGGGATTGTGATGTGTTGGATCATGCGACATTGCCTGATGATGTCCTGGAGGATACGGATATAATGGAAATGGCAAAGTCACCGGAAACAGAGAATGTATCTGAACCAGCAAGGGAAGGAGAACTGAAACCCCAAGGAGCTGAAATAGACAATGCACCAGTTTCAACTGAGGAAAGCAGTCAAACTCACATTGAAATGAACCAAGACCCACCTGTGAACACTGACAACCAAGAAGATGACCCTGAGACGGAACAAGCTCTGAGGCGATCTTCGAGAGAGAGAGTAAAACCCAAACTCTTGACCTACCCTCAATTAGGGAACCCTCTTGTTAGGATAGTTCAGTCCTTGTTCCAAAGCTTAAGTGAAGCTGTAACTAACTCTATTGAAGTTTCTGAGGGCAAAGTAGTCTAAATTATGCATTATGCAAAGGGACTTGCAAGGATTTTAGCAGGGAGGGTGTAACCTTGGTTACAAAACCCTGTTAATATAAAAGCCTGTTAATAAAACAGTCGTTAAAGAAATGCATTGTAAGCCATAAATAGATAAAAGAAAAGAAACAAAAAAAAAAAATAACTAAAACGGTGAGCAATGCTTTATTTCATGATGTAATCTTTAAAATGAGTTTAAAACCCTGAAGAAAGTGGTTAAAATGTGTGAATTCATGTTATTACTTCTTTTTCTTATTATTTAAAATAGCTAAAAAAAAAAAGGGTGTTGAGACTCTTATTTTGAAGGGCCGAATGGCAGCGTGACTCATGTGCGTCACTGCCAACCAGATTTGTTTAGTTTTACTTCCTGTTTTTTTTCTGAACGAGGAAGATGGGCAGACGGTTGTTACAGAGCTGCAAAAAGAAAAAACCACGGAGAAGAACAGAAAAAATCATCTACTTAAAGTTGTTTCCGCACTCTGAGAGGAGTCAGTTGTTTTTTTTCATCCTGTCCGTGACTTGGTGACGTTTCACACTGTGTTTGTGGCCGGACGGGACTCGGCTATTAAGGTTGGCCTGGAAATTCTGAGCGAGCACCGGAGTGGGATTCCATGTTCGAGATACAAGATGGCGAGCCACCCAAAGACTCCGTGAACCGTGCATCATACAGAAGCCAAGCGCCTCTCCTGGACATTGCGTGGTTTTCATCAGGAACTGGTAGGATTTATCCAAATCTTTATGCAGAGCCGCAGTGGATTCACAGACATTGGATTAACCGTTCGGGATATTCAAAGGATTGACAGTTAATGGGACAAAGACTATTACTTGTGATAAACAAGGTTATTCAGTCTTTTACTGAATCATTTTGAGTTTTGTAAATTTTATTTACTGTTGTTTTGTTAATCATATCTGTTAATGCTGTAATGGTGTTATCTGAGTTGTGATTATAAGCAGTTCTTTTGTTGGGTACCACAAAAGAAAAATATTGAGAATGGTTGAAATTTAAAGAAAGAGTTTAACTAGAACTTGAAACTAAAACTAAAACTTTATCCAGAATAAAGCTGAGTAACTTAGAGAAAAGACAGAACGTGCACTTAGTGCAAACAAGAAAAAACCTAGGTTGGAAAGAAATTATCCTTTAAACCAGAGAAAAAATAGGTTTAAATTAAACAGGATTGACAAACTAAATCACTTGGAAAGAAAGGGAAAAGTTCGCTTGAAAGAGAAGTGGATTGAAATTGTGTGTCAGCTGTATGTCAGAGTGTTGTTATACATTTTCTGTGTTCAATTAATATAATAAGCCGGCAGTTCAAACTTATTTCCTGGTCTGTGGTTATTAACGCACTACATACTTATTATTGCTCCAGTAGTCGAACCTTACACTGAGCCCAGTAAGCCGTAGACGATCTATAGGTGTTACACTATGACCAAGATGAAACAGAGTTTTGGAATCTGTGAAAAAAAAAGTGATTGATGCAGCATTGATGGAGCTTCACAGATGTGGAAGCTGCCCACGCCATAGGCACTAATGCAGCCCCATCCCATCAGAGATGCAGCTTTTCACCTGTCCACTGATAACAAGCTGGATGCTCCCTCTCCTCTTTAGTCTGCAGGACACGCCGTCCATGCTTTCCACAAACTAGTTCACATCTTCATCAAGGTTTCCACTTTGCCTCAGACCATTTTAAATGAGCTTTGGTCCAGAGAAGATGGAAGAAGCTGGTTCTGGATCCTGTTCACATCTGGCTTCTTCTCTGCATGATGGAGTTTTAACCTGCATTAGTGGGTTTCAGGGTGAACTGTGTTCACAGACAGTGGTTTCTGGAAGCTTCCTGAGTCCATGCAGTGGTTTCCAGTAGAGAATCATGTCTTTTGTTTTAATGCAGTGCTGCTTGAGGATCTCAAGATCACCAGCATCCAGTTTAGACCTTCAGCCTTGTCCCATCACACAGAGATTCATTCAGGTTCTATGAATCTCTTGATGACATTATACACTGTAGAGTCTACAGTGTAGACGGTGGGATCTTCAAAGTCTTCACAATTTTAAATAGAGGAACATTTCATTGAAATTGTTCCACATCTTATAGACCTAGTGTGTCTCAGACTGGTGAAGCTCTGTCCATCTCTCCAGCTGAGAGACTCTGCCTCTCTGAAATGCTCCTTTTATACCTAGTCAGGTCAACTGACCTGTTGCCAGGTAACCTGATTAGTTTTTAAACGCTCCTCCAGTTTTTTTATTCTTTATGCTCTATTAATAAAATATGAGTTTGTGAGATTGGGAAATCATTGCTGTCTGCTTTATTTACTTTTTACACAGAGACCCAGCTCTTAAGAGATCAGGTTGTAAAAGTATAATGTTTATAAAACTCTCCATTCTGTCAGTCTGATGGTCAGTCAGACATGATCCCAGTAAAAAAGAGAAACCTGGATCCTGGTGGACCAGGTTCTGATCAAAAGCTGCAACATTCGCCCTTCAGCTACGTTATGAGCAGGGCTGCAACTAATAACTATTCTGATGGTCGATTAGTCACCGACTATTAAAACTACTAGTCGACCAATCGGATTCTGTATCTCATGATTATTATAAATGGATCTTATTTCACTTCCAGCTTTGAAATCTTGCATGAGGTTGTTAAGTAAGTCCGACGTGCCTCCTCTTTAAATGTTCGAGCGTTGCAGACGTACTTCCGTGGTACACAAGGTCCGCTTTACAAGCCTCACATGTATTTAATTTATTTTTTAAGTTTAACGTGAAGTTATTTCAGACTTTTGACGATCTCTGCTGTTGTTTTGTTCCCTGCCGGACTTTATTGCCCATGTGCAACTCTCAGCAGAGATAGGAAAGAAGACGATGTCTCACTCTGTAGTTTTTTTTTGTTTTTTTTTTGACAGTAGTCAATAGTAAAGTAATTGTCGACTATTTATGATAACAGAGGAAATCTGAGCATCACACAGTATGCTGTATATAGAAACTTTCCTTTGAAGAAATGTTTCCCTTTTTTCCAGTACATGTGGAGGTCAGGAAGAGGACCATTATGTTGATCCGGATTCTGCTGAACGACGCTACATCAGATAACATCATATAACAGTGAGGCTGGATCTCTGAGGACAGACAAGCCACCTGGGAATGTCAATCAGGGAGATTATGATAGTCATCAGCTTCCTGCAGAAAACCACCTGAACGCCTGTTTTTCTGCAGAAAAGCTACTTCATCAAAATGTTTCCTGAGTTAGTTTCCATGCCGATGCTGAGGGTTTGATCACTGTTAAGTCCTTACAGGGACTTAATTAGACTTGTCATATTTACTGTTATAATATTTATATGAAAGAATATTAAATATCTGCATCCTTTTCCTTCCAGCTGCTGTTTTACTTTCATGTGTTCCTCACCTCCTCTCTGTCAGAAAGGTAAAAACTAAATTCCTTCCTAAATTCAAGGTTTTCCTGTCCACTGTCTACTTGTGCAGCTCAGGATGGAGGACTGAATCAAAGAGAAGATTTGATCCAACGCGTTTTTTGTTTTTACTTAGATACAGTTATTACTTTTATGTAAAAGTTTATATAAACAGTTATTGTAAATTGGTCTAAAGTGGACGATGGATTTGTTTTAACTGGACTGTAAAAGCACCCAGAAATAACTTTACGATAAAGTGGTTCTGTACAAATAAAAATGAACTGAAAAGTAGCATTTCCTTCTTCATATTGGTTATAAAGTCTGTGTTCATCTGAAGCTGTGCAGATTAATAAAGACAGAGGCTCTATGTTGTTTATAGTAATTTATTAATTATGTTTACAAATAAAAATCCAACCAAGTTCACAGGATGAGACTCAATGCAAAGAAAATAAGTCAGAAGAGTTGAACTAAAACACAAATGAAACATGACATACGGAAAACACTGATCTGCACATGCTCAGTGACACCAACTTCGTCTCCAGGATTTTCCCTTGTTTCAAAACATGAGAGACAAAGTCTGAACATGTAATGAGCTCCAACAGAAAACAGAATCTTGGACCTTCAACACTTCTCCTCCAGCTGCTGCTCGGAGTCACCAGCAGGTGGCGCTGAAACCCCGTGTTTCTGCTAACAGGAAACACACATCCAAGAAGAGCCTGCAGAGGAATCTGATTCCCATCAGAAACTTCTGTCCTGACGGTTTCTGTCCTGCTCAGAGTCCTGGATCACAACTTTCCAGAATGGGTCCTTGTTTTCAGAGCACCGAACATCTCCTGCTTCCAGACACTGAGGTGTGCAGGCTTCATTCATTAATGTCACTAAAAAGAAATAAAAATAAAAAGATTTCTTCATGAACGACTGCACATTTTTACTGTGACAATCCACCTTTCCCAACTCCAGACTGGTTTTTAGTTTATACTCCATGTGTGTCCGTCTCACCACACAGAGGGAAGGATTTTGGGAACTTATCGAACTCAGAGGAATTGTGGGTGAAGATGAAACGGGAAGCTGAAGCAGCAGCAGACTGGAGCTGAGCTGAACTTCTACCACACTGAGAAGTACAGATGGAAACTAGTCGGCGCTCCACTGATCTTTCATACAGGACGGTGTAGGCCGTCTCTAAACAGGACTTTGTGGTGCTGCTGTCTTCAGCATCTCATACAGCAGGAGATGCTGATCATACTCATGCATACATAATGCCGGCTCACTTGACAGCTTATCTGTTAGGGCTTTCAGGCAGACGCCGTTCCGGTTCTGGAGTCTTAGAACCTTGGTTCTTTTTGGTGAGCCAAACTGTTTTCACACCACTTTAACCAGAACTAAAATGGGAGAACTTAAAATAAACAAACATCTTAGAGATTTAGTCCTGAAAATTGATGGTTCAGTCTTCAGGCTCCATTATAACCTACAGTTTCCCAAAATAAACAACACAGACGACCGAGCGAATGTCTGTGTTGTCCCAGTTGACCACAGAACCCAGCTAACAAAAAATGTTTGGCCCAATTATGGCCCACATTTGCAGATCTGTTTGGCCCATATTTAGCCTTGCCTTCCAGCATTGACTCCTCAGATATGAGGAGGTCGGCTTCTCATATCTGGACCACTTCTGGCCCACACATCACTATGCAGTGCCGTAACTGAGCCATGAGTGCCAAAAGTAGCCCAGATTAGGTCCAACTGAACCAGTTCTAACTGATAGCACAGAGACTTTTGTGGATGAGCTCTTCCTGTTAGCTGCTGTGTTTTCATTGGTTCTGTTCTGTGTGTGCAGTGCACACTTGTGTGTGTCTCTGTGGGATACAAGTGAAGAAGGGCGGAGCCCACTGGTAACTACGGAAGCCCGAGGAGGGCGGTGCAGGTTAAAGGGAAAAAAATCCTGATTTTCATAAAAGGTAAATGGTCACAAGAGGCAGATTGAAATTAATCGATACGATTGATTCATGGCCCTGCCCTGTCAGAAACATCACAGCTCATTCTGCAGCAACTCCGTCAGTCCCACCATCCTCCACCTGGACGAACACCATCTAACCAACCGAACTTCAGATTACTGAGTCTCCTCCAGGAACCTGCTCTGATCTCAGAGGGTCTAAAATGGCCTCAGGTCCAGTTCACACGACTCTGGTTCTGCAGCTCCACATCATCTCTTCTTCCTTTGCTGCCGCTGTATCTTTCTCCTCTTCATGATCATGGCATGCAGCCTCTCCAGACCCTCCTGCAGCCCCTCACCAATGATGGCACATGCCGGCTGAAGATGCCATGGCGTGGCAGCACTAAGCTCATGTAGAGCCAACATGGCCGCCATATGAGCCAGACTCAAAGAGTCCCTCAAGTCCTGTTTGTTAGCGACCACCAGAACTGGAACCCCGTGGTTCTCCGCCAGCCGTGTGATCTTGTGCAGCTCCGTCTTGGCCTCCTCGATGCGCTCGCCATCCACCGAGTCCACCACAAACACGATGCCGTCAGCGCAGCGCGTGTAGGACCGCCACAGAGGTCGCAGCTTCTCCTGACCACCTACATCCCAGAAGTGGAAGGATGCTGCCCGTCGCCGACCTCCAACCGACACTCTGATCTTCTCCGAGTTAAAGCCTTTAGTTGGGACGGTGTTTACAAACTCATTGAAGCGCAGCCGGTACAGCACGGTGGTCTTTCCAGCACAGTCCAGACCCAGAATGACGATGTGTAGAGCCTGGAAGGAGGGGAGGCAGGGGAGGAAGGAGTGGTGGTCTGACTGTCTGTTCCCCATCTTCCAGAGCAGGAGGACCTGTCGGGGTGATGACGGTCTCTGAGGATTGAAGCAGGAGCTGCTGGAGGAGGAAACACAAAGGAAAACAAGTTGTGATTCTGACCACTGAGAATCAAACCACACAAAAACATCCAGCTCTGTAACAGGCAGCACTTCACTGTGAGACAGCAACAGTTGGATACTGTCTCCATGGAGCTCCTCCGCCTGTCTTCAGCTCCTCCATCCGCTGACAGGTGCTGACGGCACGCAGCTTAACGAGGCTGTTACTGGGCAGCGTTTCTCTTCCAGACGCCCCAGTCTACAGCAAACGGTAACAAAACGCACCCTTAAACACACAGGCTCCGATTAAACTCACGTTCAACACCAGCGCGTCGTGTGGAGGTCCAGCGGCCGCTCCCTGCGCCCTGTGTGGGGGGAGATTTCTTCCAACAACCGGACAGTCAGCCGACATCCAGGACTTGGAGTTTAGCCGATGTGCGCGGCGGCGAATGGACGTTCAGGAAACTTCTCTACTCATATTTCACACCAACGAGCGTTTATTTATGATTTCTAAACAGAGTCTGGTGAGCAGCAGCCTGGTGCTCATGGAGCACGCCGGGAACACGGTTACGATGACAGATCTGCACATGCGCAGACCAAAAGTGTTTGGTCCGTTACCGTTTACAAATGAACAAACAAAAGCATTAATATTAAAATGAATGTAAATTTCTGCTTGTTCAAGTATTAATACGAAAACACACACATCCACCTTCCTCCAACCCCTAAAACACACATCCACCTTCCTCCGACCCCTAAAACACACATCCACCTTCCTCCGACCCCTAAAACACACATCCACCTTCCTCCGACCCCTAAAACACACATCCACCTTCCTCCGACCCCTAAAACACACATCCACCTTCCTCCAACCCCTAAAACACACATCCACCTTCCTCCAACCCCTAAAACACACATCCACCTTCCCCTGTCTGAAGGCCAGTAAGTCCCTCCATTATTTAACTAAGCACATTCATCAAAATGTTCTGTAAAAGAAACTTTTTTTTATTTCAAAGATTTTCTTTTAATATCCTTTAATAGTAAACATGAAATTCAGTGGTGGTATCATTTGTAGGGAAAAGATCCAAATGTCCACAATTATATTCCATTTTCTTCAATATTGTTAAAAACGAAGTTAAATTAAACTATGGAGAAAGAGAAAAAAAAGACAAAGAAAAAATATATATGACAAAAAGCAACTTTCAAATGTAATAATTTGATGTAATTAATAGAATTTTGGCCCTTTTTTTCTTTCACAGGTGTAATTTGAATTACTTTAAGTACAAACTGACTCTGAACTTGGAGACCTGCAGATTCTCCCTCATCTGGACTTTCTGCTTCCTCATCTTCTAAAGATTTCTATCTAACAGAAACCCCTGTTAATAATTCATGATGCTGTGTGGGAAGATTGGCATGGCATAAAAACAAACGTTATTTAACTCTTTGTACAAACTCCAGGTCAAATCATGTTTAAACATAGTTAAAAACACAAATCATCCTATATTTAAATCCACCTCACAGACGTCATATTTAACGTTCATACTGATACGTTTTATAGTTTTTCTGCAAATATTGACTCACATTGAATGTGATGTCTGCAGCATGTTCCAGTAAATCCAGACATGATCAGCAGACTGGGAAAGTGGAGGAAAGAACAGTTTGGATCATTCCACAGGGGAGCAGGTTACCTGGAAACAGGTGAGGGTCATAACTGGGCGAAAAAGGAGCGTCCCTGAAAGTCTCAGTGTTTCACAGCGTGGATGGAGGAGCTTCACCACGTTGTCAACAGCTGTGTGAGTAAATAGTCCAACAGTTTGAGAACATTTCTCCATAAAATCGCAGGAAGATTCAGAGAATCTGGAGAAATGTCCGTGACCTTCGACCCTTCAGACGGTGACATTCTGTGAAGGAAATGAGCAGGTGGCCCAGGAAGACCCAGAAAACCAGGTCTGTTAACACAGCTGGCCTCCACATTAAAACTCGTCCAGGAGGTGGACCTGATAAAGTGATGAATAAAATTTAATCTGAATCTGTTTTTATCCAGAAAAACACAAAATGAGCTCAATCCAAAGTTTATTTGATGGTTTTAAGTTTGGTGTGAGGACCTGGATCAACATGGCTGACATGTTCCACAGTTTTAGACTGTAGATGACGTACGCTGGGCCTTTCTGTTACCAGTGGGCAGTTTCCTGTCTGTAAAGAACTGGAAGTGCTGGATGAACTGGAACAGAAGGTCCTGGCTGCTCACCAGAACAAGCTGATTGGCTTCCTGTCTTTGTGTCGGACTCCTTCCTTTCATTCAGTCTGGTTTGGATCTTTGATCTTTCCACATGTACAGCAGAACCTCAGCTTTGCAGGTACTGATGCAGAAAAACACTTCAAGCATTCGACTCATCACTAAAATAACTAAAATATGAAGCTGAAGAGAGAAAAGAATCTAATGGGAACTAAAACAAACTGGTTAGACAGGATACAGAATACATGCAGATACAGAAGAACCTGGGAAGAGGAAACCTCTCTGATACGATGAAAGACGAGCATCCACACCCACTGATCATCGCCATCGAGTTTCATCCCTGCTCCTCCACTCACAACGAGGAATAACAGAGAATAAAACATCCAGCAACATAATGATACCAGGAAAACTATCCTCACAGTCCTACATGTACGTTAATGGAGAAGTAGTTTCATCTCTACAGGAAAACTATCAGTTTCGTTTAAATAAGAGACCACATGCAGGACGACATCCTGACACAGTGGGACGTACGAAACTCTTCAAACTGCTAAATTATACCTAAATTCAATCACATCATATTTTAGAAAGAAAAACAATCTGTCGATGGGCTCAGAGATGTTTGCCTGGCAAGAATTCTTATAACTGGCATGAAGTTGAATCCACAGAAAGACCAAAGTGGACTCAAGACTGGACAGAAAAATCTTAAAATCATCATGAGAAAAATATGTTAAAATAAGTCCATTAAAAGAAGTGATTCTGTCTGAAATGAAAACTAAAAAACATCCTCATTCTTGAGGCTTGATGTTAAGTCTGGTTAACTGAACATTTATAAATGGATCACTTCCTCTCGTTCAAAGACCGAACAGATCATCATCCGTCAGGCTGGATTCAGAAGCAGGCCGTAGAAACTCCGTCAGACCTCCGTCTCTCGGACCAGCAGCTCCAGGCTTCCTTTACCTCCAGTTTTCATCTCACTGCAGATTAAGACAGCCTGTCCATGCTGCAGCTTCCTGAACGGCAGCTTCTTTGAGCAGAAACCAACAGCACAAAGTAACACGACTGAGCTGACGTGGAAATGCTCAGAGAGGAGGCGTAACTGAACTAATGTTGGTAAAAATCCATCAGATTAGGGACGTCTAATAATCTGGTAGAATATTAACCTTTAAAACTGGCCTTTATTGTGCTCGATCTATTGATACCTTCCTTTTACACAATTTAAGCCTCATAATCTGACAACCGAGGCTGTCCTTAAAAATAATGCCTGGGTTGAGCTTTGCAGTTTTATTTTATAGAAGCCTGACGGATGTTTTGGGCTCCAGACTCCGTTCAGGTCTGATAGATTTTATGATCCATAAAAACAAGACTGAAAAGGCGGTAGCGAAGACAGACTGAGTAAACAGGTCTCTGAGATTTAAAAGTGAGGCATGAATAAAGGAAACTAACAGATAATCCACCAGAGTTACACAGTTAAAACTCAACAGAATAAACATGGGAACAAGCATGAAGGAACTAGAACATGAAGACTCATCATCTAGATGTTCACAGGGAGAACATCAAACCCCAGTTACTTATTAACCATCACTGGAGCTCACAGGTCTACGATGATCCATTTTTTCTCAGATCATAAGTTAGCTGAGATCATAATTTAAGAAAGTTTAATGATTCCCCTGAAGACCCCGTGTGTTAGACCCCCTTGATGCATACACAGAAAAGCGTGCTGAAAGCATGCCTGGTTTAATGCTTCAAAAGTGAGATTCTCACCATAAAAATCTACTTATATAGTAATACAGAAAATTGACAGTATTGGTTTTATTCGTCTCACTACCTCCAACACTGTCCATATATTTTAAATTTGTGTATGACTGAAATTATATAGTTTTGTTTTCATATGTACATTTGATTTTATTATTTATTGTGTTTAAGGGTACCGTCAGTGGCAGCTACCTACATTTTTGTCATGCCGCCATGTACGATGACAATAAAGCTATTCTATTCTATTCTATTCTATTCTATTCTATTCTGGCTGAGTCCTGTCCTTCCATAAAGCCAAAGTTAAATGAACATCATATAGCCTTACTTTTTTTCTTAAAATAGAGACATGTGTGGACATTAATCACAATGGCTCTAAATGTTTAAAGCTTTAGGGACCCCCTGTGTTCTTTGGGGAACCCCTTGGGGGTCCCGGACCCCAGGTTAGGAACCACTGTGAGGACTTAAACCTGGTTATTTGGTGTCGTTTTAATCCAGAGAACACACATCTGTCAGGAGTCATGGAGGGTGGAATTATTTTCTAAATGTTTTGGACTGTTTCAGTGAGACGGAGGTGGTGTAGCTGTACAGACGTAAAACGGTGACATCTTGAGGTCTCAAACACATCATGGATGAGGTGTCCTGGCAGGTGGTGCATCTTCTCAAATGTACATTAATAGATCTAGCTTCTAGCTGATGTGTTGGTGGAGGTGGGCTGTTGTCTCAGAGCAGTAACAACCACACAAAACCAGTTTCCTGTCCTGCAGCTTCCCCTCAGCGTCATAAAGGAAACACTTCCTTCCAAGTTCTCCCTGAACAAACAGAGAGGACTGTCTGAGCTTCCGTCTCACTTTATTCATCCGTAGAGGTTCTACAAGAAACGGAGCTCAGCTCAGAGAAACAACATGCTGCTTGGTTAAACACTGAGAACATCCATGCACACCAGTATACCACACCAATAACAATAAGTAACATTTAAAACCGCTTGAGATGAGGACTTTCCATCATTCTGACTGTGTTTCAGAACATCATAAGACAAAACGTCCCAGTAAAAAACATGTTTGTTGGAAGACAGTTAGTCCAGAAACTTCAGGGAAAACTCAGAGAGCGTCATCACACTCTTCCCCCAACTCGCACGCCACCATGTCCACACACACACACACACACACACACACACAGCTGACTGCTGATGGTCTAAACGTTGCTGGTTCTGAACTTGGTCCATCCTGAAGTCTGGACTCAGTCCTCAGGAGGATTAAACATGGACCTGGTCCTGATGAGACCCCGGGCGACATTATAAAAGGTTCAACAGGAGCTAGTATGTAGCCCTGCTGAACAGATGCTGGGGTGATGTGGGACTACAACAGGACCCCTCAGTAGGCCACAGAACCTTCTGGACTCTGCTGCCCCCTCCTGGTCAGCTCTATGAACTGTTGCTGGGTCTACGACGCAGTAGAGAGGCCGGCTTGCTGTCCATATCCTCCACGTCACTCTCACACTGTCTCTGCAGAAAACACCATTTTAGTTAGAACCAGTATAACCAGAACATGTAGAAACTGAGACATTTTACCATTTCATGGAAAATATAGAGTAGAATAGAATAGAAATCCCTTTGGAGAGTCCTCAGGGAAATTTGGGTACCAGCAGCAATACAACACCAACAGTAAAGCAGGACAAGCACAAGACACAATATATACAAGTACAAAGCAAAATAAAGGCAACAAGGTGCAAGAAAAGCACAAATAGAATGCAATAAATAACAATAATGATATTGATATGAGCTCATTTTGAATCTGATGGCAGCAACATATCCGTAAAAAGTTGGAACAGGAGCAACAACAGCCTGGAAAAGTAATTAGTAACTGACAAAAACAACTGGAAGAGCATTTGTCAACTTATCAGGTTAATTTGCAGCAGGTCAGTAACATGACTGGTATAAAAGGAGCATTTCAGAGAGGCAGAGTCTCTCAGATGGAAAGGTGGACGGATGATCACCAATCGGAGACAAACTTGATCTAAAAATTGTGGAACAATTTCAATTCCTCTAAAATTGTGAAGACTTTGAAGATCCAACCATCTACAGTGTATAATATCACCAAGAGATTCAGAGAATCAGGAGGAATCTCTGTGTGTATGGAACAAGGTAATGATCAACCTGGACAATGATCTTTAGGTCCTCAGACAGCACTGTATTAAAAGCAGACATGATTCTCTACTGGAAACCACTGCATGGACTCAGGAAGACTTCCAGAAACCACTGTCTGTGAACACACTTCACCCTGAAACCCACTAATGCAGGTTAAAGCTCCATCATGCAGAGAAGAAGCCAGATGTGAACAGGATCCAGAACCAGCTTCTTCCGTCTTCTCTGGACCAAAGCTCATTTAAAATGGTCTGAGGCAAAGTGGAAACCTTGATGAAGATGTGAACTAGTTTGTGGAAAGCATGGACGGCGTGTCCCGCAGACTAAAGAGGAGAGGATCCAGTACATCCTGCATCCATCACAGCAGCATGGCTTCACAGGAGAAGAGTCCGGCTGCTGAACTGGCCTGCCTGCAGTCCAGACCTTTCACCAGTACACAACATCTGGAGCATCATGGAAGCAGAAATCCAGCAACCAAGGTCCAGGACTGTAGAGCAGCTAGAATCCTGCATCAGACCCGAATGGGACAACATTCCTGTCCTAAAACTCCAGCAACTGGTCTCCTCACTTCCCAGACGTTTCCAGACATGTTAGAAGAAGAGATGCTACACCATGCTGAACACCACCCTGGAACTACTTTTTACACCATGCTGAACATCACCCTGGAACTACTTTTTACACCATGCTGAACATCACCCTGGAACTACTTTTTACACCATGCTGAACATCACCCTGGAACTACTTTTTACACCATGCTGAACATCACCCTGGAACTACTTTTTACACCATGCTGAACATCACCCTGGAACTACTTTTTACACCGTGCTGAACATCACCCTGGAACTACCTTTTACACCATGCTGAACATCACCCTGGAACTACTTTTTACACCATGCTGAACATCACCCTGGAACTACTTTTTACACCATGCCGAACATCACCCTAGAACTACTTTTTACACCGTGCCGAACATCACCCTGGAACTACTTTTTACACCATGCTGAACATCACCCTGGAACTACTTTTTACACCGTGCCGAACATCACCCTGGAACTACTTTTTACAGCATGCTGAACATCACCCTGGAACTACTTTTTACACAGTGACGAACATCACCCTGGAACTACTTTTTACACCGTGACGAACATCACCCTGGAACTACTTTTTACACCGTGCCGAACATCACCCTGGAACTACTTTTTACACCATGCTGAACATCACCCTGGAACTACTTTTTACACCATGCTGAACATCACCCTGGAACTACTTTTTACACCATGCTGAACATCACCCTGGAACTACTTTTTACACAGTGACGAACATCACCCTGGAACTACTTTTTACACCGTGACGAACATCACCCTGGAACTACTTTTTACACCATGTTGAACACCACCCTGGAACTACTTTTTACACCATGCTGAACATCACCCTGGAACTACTTTTTACAGCATGCTGAACATCACCCTGGAACTACTTTTTACACAGTGACGAACATCACCCTGGAACTACTTTTTACACCGTGACGAACATCACCCTGGAACTACTTTTTACACCGTGCCGAACATCACCCTGGAACTACTTTTTACACCATGCTGAACATCACCCTAGAACTACTTTTTACACCATGCTGAACATCACCCTGGAACTACTTTTTACACCATGCTGAACACCACCCTGGAACTACTTTTTACACCATGCTGAACATCACCCTAGAACTACTTTTTACACCATGCTGAACATCACCCTGGAACTACTTTTTACACCATGCTGAACACCACCCTGGAACTACTTTTTACACCATGCTAAACATCACCCTGGAACTACTTTTTACACCATGCTGAACATCACCCTAGAACTACTTTTTACACCATGCTGAACATCACCCTGGAACTACTTTTTACACCATGCTGAACACCACCCTGGAACTACTTTTTACACCATGCTGAACATCACCCTAGAACTACTTTTTACACCATGCTGAACATCACCCTGGAACTACTTTTTACACCATGCTGAACACCACCCTGGAACTACTTTTTACACCATGCTAAACATCACCCTGGAACTACTTTTTACACCATGTTGAACACCACCCTGGAACTACTTTTTCCAGACGTGTTGCTGCATCAGATTCACCATCAGCTCATATTTTCCACAAAATGGTAAAATGTCTCAGTTTCATCATCTGACATGTTGTTTATGTTCTACTGGGAATAAAATGTGGGTTGATGAGATGTGGAAGTCATTGAATTATGTTTTTATTCATGTTTTTCATGACTTAGTTGTAGTTGGGGTTTTACATGAAGGATTTCTCACCTGTAGTGGATCTGGATCTTTTCCACCCTTAGACAGTAGCCTCAGATTCACCAGTCGGTTACACATTGACACCATGTTGTAGGACATCTGGAGGGCATGAACGCACAGTTTACACTGATATGATGGAAGTCTGGAGATGTTTTTTATTATTATTATTATGTAGACTTGCAGAATGAAAATATGTTGTGAATTTGTTTAACTGATAGTCCTCAGAGTCTGTTTTAAGGATGGCTGCCGGTGGTGATTTGATGCATTTCAGAAAAAACACACCTTCCATTTCCTTCTGGCGTTGAACTTCTTAAAGTTCTTCATGTTGATGGAGGAGCGATTCCTGTTGGCGGCCTGTTTGCGTGTCATTGGCTGAAAGAGAACACGTGTGTATCAGTCAGCATCACAGAGTAGCAGCCGGCAGCAGGATGGAGTGGAGGAGAAAAACGGTAAATGTGCTAGAAGGAGGAAGATCTGCAGTCACCTTAATCCAGGGATGACACAGACAGTCCTCAGCTGTCATCCTCTCTCTGGAAAACAGGAATAGAGAAGAAATCATCATCTCTGTGTCACACTAAACACACAATGCAAGTGTGCTGCGGGCCATATGTGGGCCAGATGTGAGGAGCCGGCCTGGAAGTGCATGCTGTATTGAAGAGCTGCTGGAGGTATTGAGGATTCACTGGCTACAGCTATCTAAACATTGCAATGACACATCTCCATAAGGTTTACTAAGGGTGGGTGGGGTCGGCTGCAATGAGTCTGGCCCTCTTCTGGACTCAGGAGGTGTAGATGAAGTCCAGATCTGGTAGATGGCGGCCCACAATCCCCTAAACTGTCCTCACCACCTGGGCTAAGTTCTTGTCCTGTGCAGCTGCCGTACCACACCATCACACTGAGACACAGAATGCTCTTCATGGAGGCTCTGTAGAAGTTCACCAGCAGCTGAAGATGGAAGAGAAGATGTTGGGCTTCTTCACCAGGTGTGACGTGTTCACAGTCCAGGAAAAGTCAGAGGAAATGTGGATGTCCAGGAACTTCCTGCTGTCCACATGCTCCACTGCCTCTCCGTGGATGCAGGTCAGAGCGTGCTCCGTCTTCCTGGACCTGTGTGTAATCTATAATCTAGATTACCGGATGACAGAGACTGAGACTCCTGGGGGACATCCCATGATGCACTGGGCTCCTCTCTGCTCTTTACTCTCCATGTAGAAACATTATTCTAGTTATCATTAATATGTGCTTCTCTTTTTTCTCAGCAGGTAACCCTGGCTTAGAATAATGCTGATTGTTGACTCTTTCCTGTCCTCTCCACCCACAACTAGTTCAGGAAGATGGTTTTCCTTCCTGGTTCTGGTCCTGGTGGAGGTTTTCCTTCCTGGTTCTGGTGGAGGTTTTCCTTCCTGGTTCTGGTCCTGGTGGAGGTTTTCCTTCCTGGTTCTGGTCCTGGTGGAGGTTTTCCTTCCTGGTTCTGGCCCTGGTGGAGGTTTTCCTTCCTGGTTCTGGTTCTGATGGAGGTTTTCCTTCCTGGTTCTGGTCCTGGTGGAGGTTTTCCTTCCTGGTTCTGGTCCTGGTGGAGGTTTTCCTTCCTGGTTCTGGCCCTGGTGGAGGTTTTCCTTCCTGGTTCTGGTTCTGGTGGAGGTTTTCCTTCCTGGTTCTGGTCCTGGTGGAGGTCGTTTTCCTTCCTGGTTCTGGTCCTGGTGGAGGTTTTCCTTCCTGGTTCTGGTCCTGGTGGAGGTTTTCCTTCCTGGTTCTGGTCCTGGTGGAGGTTTTCCTTCCTGGTTCTGGCCCTGGTGGAGGTTTTCCTTCCTGGTTCTGGTTCTGATGGAGGTTTTCCTCTCCACCGTCTCCTCGTGCAGCTCAGGATGGAGGACTGACTCAAAGATCCATTGCTTTACTTCTCCAGGTCATTATTTTTATGAACTGGTTTATATGAACACAGTCATAATAAATGGGACTGATGTGGACCATAGAATGGATTTCTTTATTTATAACCAGACTACTATAAACTGGACTGTTTTTAAAAGTGAATGAAGTTGACTTGTTTTGCTGTATAAAGTTTAATTGAACTGATGTGAATGAAAAAGCAACAGCGAGATTTTGTGAAGAAAAACTCACTCTGGATTTTTCACCAGGAGTTTCTGGATGAAGTCTTTGGCCATAGCACTGGTCATGCTGAAGTAGTGTGCATCAAACTCGTACTTCATGGCAATGATGTTCGCCAGGGTCTCCTCATCCGTCTCACCTTGGAATGGCGACGACCCGCTCAGTCTGCAGACACAGAACAGCAGACTGAGAGGACATCACGCGGAGTCAACATGCAGATCTTTGAGTCCAGCTTGACTCTGAGACGCTTCTGTACCGACTTCACTTTTCAGACAAAATGAGGCTACATCCACAAGATGCTGCACCCAGTACCCGTTTCCATAGAAACCATGAACTCTTTGGGAGGACTTACAGGATGTAGGTGATGACTCCGATACTCCTGCAGGGACAGAGAAAAAGGACATTGTCTTTTACAGAACTTTATACCAGAAGGCTGTTACTGTTTTTAATCCCCCTGCCACATATTCTGATGTTGTGATTGTCTGAGTTATGTTCTTTATGTACTGAGGAGTGTTTTTTGTATCTCAATAATGGGCCCTTAGGCCCAGTGTGGAGATGCCTTTTTTTTATCCTCTCCAGCTACATCTTACTCCCCTAATGTTACCTTTCTCCTACATCTAAGACAAAGGAGCGCTGTAGAAACGGCTGCTGCCTCAGTATGCCCGATCCTGTTTGTGTTATATGTTGTTATTGTCTAGTCTCGGACGGGTTGTACTGGAAACACAAATTTCCCCGAGGAATTCCAAAGGGATTAATAAAGTATTCTGATTCTGATTCCCGTGACTTCTGTTTCACTGATCAGATGTTCGATCCCTGTGCAGCTCAGGACTGAACCAAAGTGAGGATGTGATGTTTTCCTCAGCTACATTTGATTCTGTCAGCCTGGATCTGATCATTCTTCTACTCTAAACGGGATTTTATTGAACTGAACTGGATTAAACTGGATTTGTTTCCTCTTCCTTTAAACTTGATCTGCTGCATCAGTGTTCCAACACACTCTGCAGAAACTCACCACATGTCTGCTGCTGTGCTCAGGGGCTCACAGCTGATCACCTCAGGAGCTGAACGAGACAGAAGCATCAGGTAAAGATGAGAACGTGATAGGATGAAAGCATTCCAGGGCTTCTTTTGATGAGACAAAAAGTTTTTTAAGGAGTTGTAGTTTTACCATGATACGTCAGTCTTCTTCAGAAACGTCATCCGACGTGTGTCGTGACGTGTCTTTATCAGCTGATGGTGTCCCTGAGACGTGACCGATGGTCTCTGCCAAATGCAAAAATCATTCGATCGGAGGGCAACAAATTCAAACGCTGGATGAAGGAGGTCAAAGAAATCAGGAGGCGAGCCAAGGACACCATCAGCCGCGATGAGGGGGCATCCGTGCTGTCCCACACATGGACCATCAGGCGACAGGAGGCGTGGCCAGCCGGCCAACAATCTGCCAGACTGCTGGACTGGTCACGCCTCCGGGATCAGCTGATAAAGACACGTCGGACGACGTTTCTGAAGACGACTGAAGATCTAGTCGGAGCATGTCATGGTAAAATTAAAACTCCTTAAAAAAGCTGTCTGATCACAAGAATTCTTCCACCTTTCACCGGAACAGACAAAATGAACCTAGTCACGCTAACTTCCAGGTTTTCACAAGACAACCACCACAACAAATATGTTCATGTCATACTGATGCATTTTTACCAAGACTGACATTAACTAACGTTTTCTCCTCCTACAAACATTCAGGAGTACGAACATCTGAGTTCTGACATGTTTGAACTGAATCTGTGTTTCTTCTGTTGTTCGGTTAAATACTAGAATAAAAAAACTACAACATTTGGTAAACTAGAACATTTTTGAAGAAATTTTGATGGATGCCTGCTGAGATGTACGTGCACGTATTATGAAGCCATGATAGAAAACGTCTGAAAGCGGGGGAGTGTGTGTGTGTGTGTATGTGTGATTCCAATGTTACGCACACAACAGAACCTACTCACTGGTGTTGCTATGACGACAGAAATGAGACATAGTCTTCCTACTCAGAAATGGACACAAGCTCTCAGCTGGTTTACGGCTCAACAACTGACTTTTTGCAAATTAAAGCAATAAAATTATAGTAATAAAGTAAAGTTAGTGGCAGAAAAGTCTGTTGAACACACAGATGTAATATTTCACAATTCTGCCTTTAAGATGTTTTTTATGAGAAGTAAAAAAAAACACACCCTGACCTGAGAGCTTAGATAAAAATCAGAAAGATAAAGTGGAAGTAAATGGAGCCAGCAGAGTGCACTGCACTCTGAGGCGATTTGAGAGAAAACCACAAGGAGTATCGCAATGATGATTACGTTGGATGAAAGCCAGGAAAAATCCCTACGTTTTAAAATATAATTTGTGTATGTAGAGGAAAACTGTAGGTGTGAAATAAGCTTGTTTGAGAAATTTTCTAAATAATTTTGAGAGCCAGATTCAGCGTGATGTCACACTAGAGGAGGGAGGATCTAAATTTCCATAAACCTGAAGTGTGAACGTGTTAAAACCGTTAAAAATATCAAAATGCCATTGAAGACAGTAACATTTGTGTCTTTTGTGACCCATTTAAACCTTTAAGGACGTTTCTAAGTGAAATTATGACTGAGTTAAAGGGCTCTGAAGTGGGCTAGGTTTCATTTCACTGACACAAAAATCATAGTTTTTTGTGATTTTTATTAAAGCAGCAAAGAATTAAATCCCACTTCCTCCATCTGATCCATCATTTTGAGAGTCGACCTGCACGTCAGAGTCATGAATGTGTTTTAGACTCAAAACAAAGCTGACCTCAAATGAAGGTGTGATCTTCACTTCCTACTAATCTCAGGGTTTTGAGTTCACAAGAAAAACAAGATGAGACAAACGGTCTCTGACCACAGCAGCTTCCTGTCTGTGTGATATCACCTGAACTGGCAGGAAGTCAGTTATGGGTAAGAGACCAACGGAAACACCAAAACCAACCAAGACATGAAGAAATACTGCCCTAAGTGTCTCTAAAAATGAAGAAGCTGCCTCCATTTCTGCTGAAAAATATCACAAAACTACTGTAGGCCAGACTGGTGTGTATTAAACATAAAAACATCTAAACAAAGAAAACAAAAAGGACATTTATGTCCTAAACTCAGCTGCTCGAGCAGCTGGAACAGAGACGGCAGCCGGTCCATGCAGCTGGCGCAGGTTCACCATCAAAACCTCTGGAGCTAAAATAATAATGTATTTAAGGAAATGCCACCCAGCTGAATGAGGTGTCTTTACCCTCTTTTTCTTATTCCTTTAGAGGAAAAACTAAGTTCTGTTCTCCTGCATGAAGTTTATCGTCATCTAGTCAAAAAACACTGATATGATGTTGAACCACCCAAACCTAAGAGTATAACACATTTTAACGGATAACAGTCATGTAATCTTTAATTAGTACAAATGACTGAAAACATGAGCAGACAGACGTTTCCTCCTGACTACCAGTTGTTCAGTTTGTCCTCTGTGGAGGACATTTGTAAACCTGAATATCTCCATCCCCCTACACGCTATTAAACCAACTCATGTTGTTCTGTAAAGACCACATTCAGGGCTTTTAAATGGTACCACATTCATAGGGGCGGGGCTTTGGAAACTTCCTGTTTTCTTCAAGGAAAATGGCATCATTACCACAATCACATTTTATGAGAGGAGGAAAAGTACGTGCATAACGGGTGCAAATGTAGTCCTGAAATATTACTGTAATATTTCCTTATGAATCTCTTAAGAACACATTAAACCATTTTCTAAATGAATATAACAACATTTTACCACATTTAAGAGTTTGAGAAATGTCCTCTGTAGTGGACATTTGTAGTTATTTCCTCTATTTTGTTTTTTTTTTCAGTTAAGGAGAGGCAGAGAGAATCCTGTGACAAACTGTTGATGGAAACTCAACTATTGAGTTCTCAGCTCAAGATGCAGCGTTTGAGCCGGAAGCAGAAGCGTGTGCACTGATGAGCAGATGGTTTCATTCACCGGTGACTGCCCAGGGCGCCAGTATGCATTTACATGTGTCAACCTCCTGGGAAATCTTGATGGAAAAAAGGGCTGAAGTTGACTTTTTGGCATTTACAAAACAGTGATGTGGAGTTTTCTCTCATTCCTATGTTGACTTCATGGTATTTTCTTTGGGATTTAAGTTCGGTTTTACGTGTATGATGTTATGACTGTAGTGGACACGTAATAAATGAAAACTTCATTTTTCTCATTACCCTTCAAACAGTCGGGGAAGTTAAAAAAATGATGGAACAATATGTTTGTCCTGGTAGTCCGGAGGATAGGGCCTTTTCTGAACTTGTGCTGATTGAAACTGTGCAGAGAAATGGCTGTGGCCACCGACTGTTCTGAGCTTTGGCTCTTTTTTGGCCCCATAGAAAGAAAACCTGAGAGATTTATGAGGCTTCACCTCCTCATCACAACACCAGCAGCGTTTCTGTTCAGACATGTCAGGACTCAGATTGTCAGAGTGTTTGTAGGCGGAGGAAACATTCCTGAATGATACAATCTTCCCAGAAGGTTTGCATAGTAAATAAGGTCCTTGTTCTACCATCAGCTGCTGTTCAGTTACATAAACAGTCAGAAAATAACTGGATCAGCTGCATGTTAGTGATGGTGTCATGATACCTGCAGCTTGTGTTCGGATCTTACAAACATCCTCACCGATGTACTGCGGCGTGCCGCTGGTGCTCCTGTACTCCTCCCCCTGGTGGAAGCGGTAGGCCAGGCCGAAGTCGATGAGTTTGATGTTGGGGTGTGGAGACCCTCTGTCTGACAGCATGATGTTTTCTGGCTGAACACACAGCAGGATGTTACAGGAGATGTCATGTTGTTGAGATCTGAAGCAGTCAGCTCACCGTTACCTTCAGGTCAAAGTGGGCAATGTTGATGCTGTGCATGAACTTCAGTCCCTCCAGGATCTGCTGCAGGAACTCGATGGCCTCGCTCTCCAGCAGGCTGTCCTTCTCAGCGATGAAGTCAAAAAGCTCCCCTCCACGGACGCTGAGACATCAAACAGAGGAGTGTGTTAATGCTAACATCTACCCACCCTGCAGGATAACGTGCACGTGGACACAGGAATAGATCTCTATCAACAGCCTGCACAAACTCCTTCAGCAGTAATCTACAATGTTCTGATGCTGCATTGTTGTCATGGCAACAATAAAAGATCCTAACATGTACACCTTGAAGTCAGAGTCTCTTGTGTTCATGGTGGAGTTTCCCTCCACCTCCACCATCAGACATCCAATCAGTGACTTTTTCTTTCCAGGCTGACGTCAGCGTCCTCATTGATTGGTCAGTGTGTGGACCGGCGTGCTATGTAAACAATCCTCACCGAGCAGACCACCGCAGTGACCGTGTTAAAGCTGCTCTCCTTAACAACCTGAGATGAGCAGCTGAATGTGGTTCTGCAACCTGCTGCAGCAGTCAGAGCAGGAATCAAACTCACAGCTCCAGGATGAGGACCACTTCCGATCGACTCTCGAAAACATCTTTGAGGGTCACAATGCTTGGATGCTGGACAGCCTGGAGGATCTCCACCTCTCGCTCCACGCTGCTTCTGTCCAGGCCCAGACGACTGCATGCACTCTTCCGGATCTTCAGGAACTTTCCAGCCCACAAAGACCCCGACGTCCTTTCACGGACCCGTCGAACCTGACCGAAATGCCCGCTGCATGGGGGGAGGACACATGTCAGCACAGATTAAGGAAGCAGAACTTTGTTCTGCTGGATTGTAAATTACTCATTTCTTTTCAATTCACAGATAAAAAAAAACACCTCATATCATAAAAACTCAGTTTGTGTGGTTTCTGATCTGATCTGGATCAGACCTTCAGTAAAGTCAATAACTGGAATAAAGTCTAAAAGAGAAACTAAATGTGAAACTGTCTCAGATTACTGAGCCAAACAGACCAAACAGGTACAAAACTTCTCATCAGGATCCAGCAAAACCATTAAAAGCTCCAGAAAACACAAACAGAGCTGCAGGAAATACGAGCACACACACACATTCACACACACACACACACACACATTTATCATATTATCTTATTTTATATCATCATACTGTTGTTATCAGAACTTTTTCTTTCGTCATCATTAATTCTTAATTGAATTATCTTTTCATTCTTATTTTATCCACATCACAGCATCCCTGCTGCAGCATCCCTGACGCTCTGCTCAGTGAGGGTTCAAAGTCGCTCAGATTAACTGAAACCTGTAACGTGAGGAACGTTTTAAGGAGGCTGCTGACATCCTGGTTGTGGATCATCTGACTGAAGTGATCAGCTCTCTGTTTCACTTTTAGTAACCTGGTAAAAAAATCTAAAAATATCTCTATGGAACTGAAACAAAAGCGTACCTTCCCAGAACTTCCTCGATCTCGTAGAAGTCTTCCACATTTTCGGGCTTGAAGACCGCCATGTTGACTCAGTTCTTGGTTCTCTTGGTCTTCTGGTTGTCCACTGCTATTCAGCAATAAGCTCTGAGGGGTTCATGATCCTCCCAAAACTACAAACACCTGCTCTGGACCTGAGTGTGAGGAACAAGAATGACATATTACTGGAGAATTGTTTAAAGGAACCAGAACCAGAACCTGGTTATGAAGGCCCATCATGTAGGTGGAGAAAATAAAAGATGCTCCATCATAATTTTGAGGACAAGAACCGAATGACAGTGTCAGAGACAAAGAAACCTTCTGGTTACAGATCTAAAGCTAAACTTTACCAGTTTAAACCAGTTAACAGGTTTTCTCCATATTAACGTGACAGCATCACACAGTTGCTGCAGGTTTGTCGGCTGCATCCATGATGAGAATCTCCCGTTCCACCACATCCCAAAGCTGCTCTACTGGACTGAGATCTGGTGGCTGTGGAGGCCGTTGGAGTCCAGTGAACTCATCGTCATGTTCTAGAAAGCAGGTGGAGATGATCTGAGCTTTGTGACATGGTGCATTATCCTGCTGGAAGTAGCATCAGAAGATGCTCCACTGTGGTCATAAAGGGATGGACATGGTCAGCAACAATACTCAGGTAGGCTGTGCTGGTTAAACCAGGCCACGTTGGTACTAAGGGGCCCAAAGTGGACCAAGAAAATCTCCCCCCACCATTACACCAGCAGCAGCCTGAAGCGTTGATCCAAGGCAGGATGGATCCATGTTTTCATGATGTTTCCAGCAGATTCTGAGCCGAGCATCTGAATGTGGAGCTGAAATGGAGACTCATCAGACCAGCAACGTTTCTCCATCTTCTATTGTCCAGTGTTGGTGAGTGTGTGTGAATTGTTCCAAATTTTAAAAACAAACGTAATGAAACTGGTTAACTTGCCTTGTCAGCTGATGTTTTTGCTGTCTTTCAAACACAAACCCCCTCTGCTTATTAAATGGTGGAAGTTAACAGCTCAGGCTGGTCCAACTATTCATCACCTATTTACTGAATATTTGGCTGCTGTGGTAGCTCTTAGATCCCAGCACGCTCCAGTCTCACCTTGTTCTCATCGTACTGCCCTGCCAATGAAAGTAAACTGTAGACAGCATGGTGAGAGCATTGAACCATCACCCAGAACTACAACGCTGTGGTGATTTGCTGGAAGGTTGGTAGTTCAACCCCAATGAAATGAAAAGATTCTGAAGTATGTTGGAGATCTCAAAGGAGCAGAGACACATGAGGTCGTATGAAAGCCAAACAACAAGGTTGTTGCTCCATGTTTAAATACAATGTTTGGGGTGAACGTGGTCTCACAGCGTTGGGTCCTAAAGCCTGAGAGTCGTAAGCACAAAGCGATCAGCTTTATGATCGACTCGTTTCCACGGTTACCGTGTTAGTTTTTGTTATTAAGCTGGATCCCACAGCTCCACACGGTTACACAGGTAAGGTTGAAAAATGGAACAATAAAGGATACAGAGAGCTTTAAAACTTAGAAATTCACTGATTTTCTAAAGACTTTCTATAGATTCATAAAGTTTACCTTCGATATGATCAACATGTTTCTGTATTAGTTTATGATCAATCACAACCCCAAAGAAGTTTCAATCTATTTCAGTCTCACCATTAATTATTTTTTGATAAAAAAAAACATTAATTTAGTTTTCTTGACATTCAGAGACAATTTGACATCAAACCAACGCCCTTTCAGCTCTGAAGTTTTTCCAGTATTTTACCTGAATAAATTATATTTGAATCTTCTGCAAAAAGCAAGACTCAAGATTCTTTATTTGTCATTATACAAGTGCAGGACACAAGTACAACGAAATGTTTCCACTACAACCCGTCCAAGACTAGACAGCAACAACATGCAAACACAAACAGGATCAGGCAGCCTGATAGGTGCACCTGTATTAATATTAGATATAGAGAGATGGAAAAGACATGAGGGGAATAAGATGAGGCTGGAAAAAAGACATCTCCACGCTGGGCCCTTAGGGCGTGGAGATACAAAAAAACACACCTCAGTACATAAAAAGCACAAGCTTAAAGAAATTTGTCACATCAAATACATGATTAATATACAATATGAACAACTTTGGACCAATCACAGCTCCTTGAGGTATGGCACAGGTAAGTCCGACTCGGCATCTTTTATCTGCACACATTGCTGTTGTTAAGAAAGCCGCCGTGAACTGTCCCATGCATCCCATAATCCTCCAGTTTCTTTAGTAGCTGACTTTAACCGGCTTTCTGTACGTCGGTGTACGTTCATCATTTTATCTGGCCTTTGCTATTTCTTCCACCACATCCATGACTCGTACTGTTATTTCTAAACCCAAACTGCTACTTCATCAATAATTCGCTGCTGCACTAAATAAAGCCAAAGTTTTATTAAAATAGTCCCTCTTTTGAACACTGATTATTTTACTCAGTTTGTTTTCATAAATCTCCCTGGTCTTCAGTTTGAAAAATGTGTTTTACTTTTTTTTGCATGCCTTTAAAACTTTAAAAACTCCGGCATCTACAGAGTTGATGTAATTCTGGGAACTGGTCCCAGTCTGAGCTGCAAACGTCGTAAATTCTTTATTCAAGAAAATCTGCCTGCAGGAGATTCATCTCATTATTTCCTCTGTGCAGTTAGACGTCTTATAGGATCAGTTTTACAGCTCTGCAGACTCTTTGCTGCTTCTGGTACTCATGGGATCTCTGTCAGTCTTTAACTGGACTTTTTGAACCCTTTCCATCCATGTTTTTGTGGGTGATTGTTGAAATAAACTGTCCTGTCGTCTCTGTTGAGGAGCCTGACTCTAACAGACCAATCAGGAAGAGGACGTCATTCTGCCAAGTGCAAACAAACCTGTTTACAGAGCAGAGAGGAAGTCCGTCGGGTGTGCCGACTTCCAGGATTACACGACTGTTCCAGTTAATCTGTACAAATCTAATATATTTAATAAAATCCCACTGATATCAAATTCAATTACTCCAAACTAAATCATCAGGTTGTTTATGATCACCACCAATCAGCCCGTGTTTACCCTTCATCACCTTCCTAACACATCAGGAAATCCTAATTCCTTTAATAAACACACCTTGTCTGTTGTTAGTGAATGAAGACCCAGTTCACAGCTAAGTTCCTTCATACCGAGTTTAAAGCAGATATTGGTCGACCATCACGTTACCGCTCTCAGCTCTGCCCCTTCTGAAACAGACAGAAGCTTATCCTCAGCTCCATCATTGTCATGAACCTCTGGAGAAAAAGGAAGTGATGACACTGATTGCTTGTGGTGGCGTGCTGTCATAGCCGAAACTCTCACAACTTCAGCTGCTGCTACGCAATCAGCAGTGCTCCAGGAGACAGACTGGTCGGACTGGTTTCACTGGCTTAGTGTAGTGAAAACAGTGTAGAAATGGAAACTGTAAAACCACAACTGCAGTACAACCCTGATCCTAAAAAAGTGACTGTGTAAGTAAAAAATGATGCAATTATTTCCAGATCTCATCAACCCACATGTCACTAAAATAAAATGCCTTTATTGTTACTGTATGAGAGTACACAGAGACATTAATGTCAAAAACAACACTAAAAATAAAATGTCTTCTGTATTAATATTAAGAGAAACAAAAATAAGAATATAAAATACAGTCAGTGTGGCATTCAGTGACATTCACACTTCCGGGGGATGAGTATCACACATGTAGATAAACTAGTGCACAGTTCAGTAGGCTGATGGCCTCAGAAAAAAACTGTTCTTCAGTCTGTTCAGCCTGGGTGGGGGCAGTCTCTCAGGATTTTATCGGCTCTGGAAAGATCCTCATCGCTGATCTTCTGACAGTCTTCAGTGATTGAAACTGAGACATTTAAGGTTTCGTGGACAGATGAGCTCATTTTGAATCTGATGCAGCAACACGTCTGTAAACACTTGGAACAGGAGAACCAAAAGCCTGGAAAAGTACCCGATACAAATAAAAAACAGCCAGAGGAGCATTTTACAACTAATCAGGTTACCTGGCAACAGGTCAGTAACATGACTGAGTATAAAAGGAGCATGTCAGAGAGGCAGAGTCTCTCAGATGGAAAGATGGACAGAGGTTCACCAATCTGAGACAAACTGGCTCCAGAAATAATTTATAAATCTTTTTAAAAATGTGCCTCAATGTAAAAGTGTGAAGACTTTAAAGAGTCCACTATCTACAGTGCATCAAACATAATCAAGAGATTCAGAGAATCAGGAGGAATCTCTGTGTGCATGGGACAAGGCTGGATGCTGGTGATCTTCTGCATTAAAAACAGACATGATTCTCTACTGGAAACCACTGCATGGACTCAGGAAGACTTCCAGAAACCACTGTCTGTGAACACACTTCACCCTGAAACCCACAAATGCAGGTTAAAGGTCCCATATTATACACTTTATTCCCAATCTGAGACCATTCATTAATATCTAAATGAAATATTTCCGCCATGGTATGGACAAATCGACCCTCAGTTTGAGTGCAGCGGCTTCTCTTCACCTCCCTCTTTTTAGCAGCTTCAGAAATGTGCCGTTTATGGTGGGCGGAACCCTGGTGGAGCAGCTCAGCTGTTGGCTCCGCCCATCGCATCGCCCGTCATGAGGTGATTGACAGGTTAGGCCTTAGCGGTAACTAGACGCTGATTACAGCGTAGTGAAGGATAAACAAACGCCGGAACACCGGAACCCATTCCTGAAGCCCCCATTACCGACCCAAACCGCGACGCACGGAGAACACAGCTAGCTACGCTCATCAATCTGATGCACAATGGCACCGGATACAAACAGTAGAAACAGTGACTTGGCTACATTTACAACAGTGCTAATATATTTTCAAGCTATCAGACTAATAAGGCCGAAACGATAAAATAACTGCCAGCTCTTACCTCTCCAGCTGTGTCACGGACAGTTGGTATTGAACCTGGCTTCAGCTTCAAACGGTTGGCGAAGCCTGCTTTCCATGCCCCCATGTTGTGGAAACAGTCCTCTTTGAAATGCTGGCCACAGACATGCAAAACCTTTGGAAGTTTTCCAGGTACATTTCCTCCAAAAATAAAATTAATCCACTCAGTCCTCGTGGGTTCAGTGGATGGAAGTAAAAAAACGTTTTCGTGTTCATTTATGCAGCCACAAACAGAACAGTGCTTCTGTCGCTTAGCCATGTCCGCTATCGAGGGTTGCCGAAGAGGGAAAAACACTGGGCGCTAGGTGATTTTTAGAGGGCGGGCTTTGAGAGCCGGTAAGCGGGTCCATCGCTCTGTGGGGAGTGGTTATTGTCCCTTATGACGTCTTAACGTACAGGCTTTCAAACTCGCTCAATTCAGCGCTTACTTCCCTAGAGGTGGAGCAGGGGGGAGAGAGAGCGCCTGAAAGAGTTTCACACTTACGGGTCTCCTACACATGCGGGGGGACCAGTATGACTGTTCCAAAACCATTAAAAAGTGAATTTTGCATAATATGGGACCTTTACAGCTCCATCATGCAGAGAAGAAGCCAGATGTGAACAGGATCCAGAACCAGCTTCTTCCGTCTTCTCTGGACCAAAGCTCATTTAAAATGTTCTGAGGCAAAGTGGAAACCTGGATGAAGATGTGAACTAGTTTGTGGAAAGCATGGACGGCGTGTCCTGCAGACTAAAGAGGAGAGGATCCAGTACATCCTGCATCCATCACAGCAGCATGGCTTCACAGGAGAAGAGTCCGGCTGCTGAACTGGCCTGCCTGCAGTCCAGACCTTTCACCAGTACACAACATCTGGAGACCTCGCCCTCGAACTTTTTACAGACGTGTTGCTGCCATCAGAATCAAAACGAGCTCATATTTTCCATGAAATGATAAAATGTCTCACTTTCAGCATTTGACGTGTTGTTCATGTTTCATTGGGATAAAAGTGGATCGATGATATTTGGAAATAATTAAATTCTGGTTTTATTTACATTTTAAGTACAGTCCTGACTGGTTGGACATGGGCTGTATTTCTACTCGCTGTATGAGGCAGTTCTGCTCAGCAGCAGCATCACAACAAACAGGACTTCTAGTTATTCATCACCTGTCTGGTGACATCATTAAAACCCATTTTCCATGGTGTCCCTTCACCTCTTCTTCCCATCCTGTCTGAAACTAGGTCGTAGGTCTGGCTCATGTAAACCCTGCAGTGAACCACCAAACATGGAGATTATGTCATTCTTTAAAAACAGAAATACTCTGCAGGGACAACAGAGATGATGCAGGTCTACAAGCCACTGTGGTCCATCTTCTGTCCGTCCTGGACCGAACAGAACCAGCAGAGGCAACACAAAAATGTCTGAATCCGTCCAGAAATATCAGCGGACACAAAGAAGAGAAGCCAGCAACACCAGAGCCACCATCTTATCAAACTCTAGGTCAAAACTCATGAATGTTCCTCCTATTCTCACATTCAGGGCCATGAGAGCGTGAAGTTAAACACTCTGAAGTCCTGATGTATTATAAGAGAAAATCAACTACAGCTGAGCATCAATTCCAATTTCCTTAATCACTGAGATTCAATTCACAACAGCCTGATTCCACGAGATTTTCATCAAATCTGAGTTCATTTCATATTTATTCATTTACAGATATTTACTGTATTTAACACCAAATTTTCTTGAATATTAAAGAAAACTATTTTTATAGAAGACTGAGTCTGTTTCAGATTTCTGGGATCACATACGGTAAAACTGGGAGGCAGAAAGCATGAATTCAAAGCCCCTCATGTACTGGTACACGAGTACTTCAAGATTTAATACCAATCTAGTACCAAGTAAATACACGATCAAAATCAACAATACCGATAGTGATGCCAATACTTAATTAATAATAATAATTATTATTATTATTAATTAATAATCAAATTGATTAAATAGAATTCATTTCCATGACGTTTACGTGTTTTTGCTGGTTTTTTCTTTCAATTATTAAACCCGAGATTTTCTAAGTAAATAATAAAAACATTTCTATCATAAATAGAGTTTTTGTTCAGGAAAAAAACAGTTTGTGCAAAAGAGTAATTTTACTCAGATAAATAAACTTAGTACATTTGTTTCAATTTAAGTAAATGTAGTATTTTATAAAACTCATTTTAATGAGGTAGAAGTATGATGTCAAGGTTATTTGTATTTATTATTTATAGATATATTTGTACTTGCATTTGAAAACACCTAAAATTAAACACAAAATAGCTCACACACTTCATCACATTATCATTATAATTATTATAATAATAAATATTATTTTCAAACGTCTCTGTTCCCATCCACAGCCAGGTGGAGGTGGAGGTGGAGGTGCGGAGTAACGGGCCTGATGGTTCTGTTGCTAAATAAACTGCTTTGAACTCAACCCCCAAACGTCCAGCCTGACCCGCGTGAGAGTTGCTGAACGATCCAGCGGCAGCGTGAACAGAACCAGCCATCCAGCTGTTTTACTGCCTGTTTTCCTGCTTCACGCCGCGTCTGAACACAACTTCATCCGTCACTTTAACTGGACCCATTCTGCTTTTTCTGTCCGGAAATCAGCTGCTCAACACTTTCCCTGTTTCTGGAGACACCTGCGCGCGCAAACACACCTGCACGCGCACACACATTCCTCGACCAGCTGTGACATGTTGGAGACAAACACACCTCAGAAGTCAGTAACAATTACCTCCTCCATCTCACACGCAACACGCAGAGGGAAAAAAACACTGACCGTCGCGTGGACCGGAGGCCGTGGATCAGAACCGCGCGCTGTGGCCGAGCCGCTTCGGCTTGGATGGAGTCGCGAGCCGTCGGTTCTCCTGTGGAGCGGAGGGGCGCGGAGAGAATGCGGAACACAGCAGCTCCCACAGCCTGATGTCATGTCCGATTTACCGTTAACACGGGGGGCGTTCACAGTCCCTCCTACCGCCCAGAACCACGCAGAACACGTCCCATCTTCCCCGTCGCATCTCTGGGAGGGAACCGCACCACTTCCGGTCCGCACGCCGTCTTCATAGTAAAGGCGGAAATGTGTCACTTTCTGTCCTTAAGACAGGACAGGCGCGCGCGGCTTGTGATCAAAGTGCCGCCGTTTGGTCTTGAAGTTCACTGAGCTGCCGAACCGGGACTGAAAGCTCGCTGATGTTCTCACGTGCACTGTCCACCTCACAGGAACACACACGTGCTGTCAGGAAGTAGAAGAAGGAACACAAGGTGTGCGCGTGTAGCCAGTTCGGCTTCATTTGTTCAGAGTTAAAGGCTGGAGAATGAAAGAAAAGCCAGAAAATTCATTATCAGGGGAAAAAACGAGGAAATATATAAACAGATGGATAAAACTATACATACAGACGTCAATAAATTAGCAAATATATTGTAAATGGAATAAATATGTAAAATAAGCAAATAAAGAAACACGTAGACAAATAGGTAAAATGATAGAGAGCAGCCTGGTTTGTGAACCACCTGCAGGCGGTTCAGAGATGAGCTGCTCAGACATGTTAAATGAGCGCGAGGGAGGCATGAAGGAATTCCAGTAAAGAGAAAAATGGTCTTTTCCTTGTAATGTTTCTAAGCTGATAAAAACAAGACCGGACCAAAATATAACATATGGAATGAGGAAGAATAAGCACATAGATCAAATTATAAAAGACATAGATACATTAAGAAATGTATAGACAAGTTAAACTATAAATAAACAAACAAATAAATAAATAAATAAATGAAGTCTATTGACAAATGAAAAATTCTCGAAATAATAAACGGGTAATGTGAACAGATATATAAAACTACCAATAAAATATAAATGTGGAAATATATAGCCAAATATAGAAAAATTATTCTAATCATCTTTTGTTTATGTATTTTATATTTCTTTATTTTTATGTTGTTTAACTTTTATTTGTTTGTTTTTCTTATTTATTTTACTGTGTTACAGCCTGGCCCAAAACTGAACAAGCAGAGGCAAGCTGCATTAGAGAAAATATCATTTACTAACAAAAGCCATAAAACTAGAGATAAGTGGTGTTATATGTAGCACTCCTTTTTATTTCACAAACATACACCTGCCATGGTCAAAGCCAGATTTTATAAGCTCAGAATTCTTGCAAAAGTCAAGCATTTTCTTTCCTTTTTTGATTTTGAAAGTCATTCTTTTTTTTTCACATAGACTTGACTACTGCAAAAACCTCTATCAGGTGTGGGTCAGTCCCTCATGAGCCGTCTGCAGTTAGTCATAAATGCAGCTGCCTGCATGTTAACTGGCCTTCTGCAGGTTTGCCCCGGTTGATCCAGCTGCCTGGAAAAGCTGGAATGCTGACCTGCTGACGAAGCCCCTGCACCCTGCCCTGCCTCCACTGGATGGATGGTTGCAGCCCAGCCCCGGTCATGTGCTGCTGATATCCCTTCCTCACAAGGGACAGTGAGCTCAATGATGAGGACCCTTTTGGCAGCTGCGGACCACATCACAATATCCGGTCTTTTTTTTTTTTTTTTTAACTTGTCCTGTCCAGCATCATAGCAGCTAAATGATAATCTGGTTGCTGTATCGTGCTGAACACATTTGCTCTGCCAAGGGGAGGCCTATGGGTAAGGCTCCTCTTGACAATCTGATTCATTCATTTATTTTTTTACTTTGAATCATGGAATCTATGTAATCTTGCTGGACCTGACCGGAGGGGACAGAAAAAGATGGAAAATAGCAAAAAGAGCAAAAGGGAAAGAAGAAAGGAGACAAAAAGATCACAGACAGAAGGAAACGACCCTTCAATCCACACCATCACCAGACAACAAACTGTTACACCTGTACATGAACACACCAGAAAATTTCCTACAACTTTTACAAAAACAAAAACAGAAACAGAAACAAACACACACACACAAAAACAGAGCTGCTAGTCATTAAGAGTTTCTTAATAATAACCAAAATCAAAAAGACATAACAGCGACCAGATACTAACTCACAGGAAAAACAGGAAAAATAAAAAGAAGAATTATCTCTTAGTAAATAAACCCACTGGACACCTCAGTGACTGTGTCAGCATGCAGAGGATGATTTTCCTGGCCTTAGAAATGATGTGGCCAGCCGAAGGGAACCTGCTGGGCCGTGAGCGCTCACTCAGCATCTCTCCAACAGCTCTGCTAACTTCTTCAGGACCTGGACCTGAGGCGCCCTTGTACCAGTGCCACTTAACACCCTGACAGGATGTGCTGTAAGCCTACGTTGCCTTGGCTGCACGGGGTGCACTTATCCTCGCTTCCAACCACTGGGAGAGATTTTGGGGACAGGATAGGGTGTCGTACTCTGCTCTTATCCGGAAGCTGAGATGTGTTGCACCGGATGTGGTGGTATCCTTCCATCGGGTCCACGTCCCTACTATCCTGCAGTCTTCCAATGACCTCTTTGTGCTGCAATCTGCTGATTGCTTGGTCGATCTCTGGCTGGCCCCTCCACTTTTGCCTTGTATGGGTGTTTACTTCAGTTGCCCTCATCATCTGTTCTCAGGAATCCCTTAAGTACAAGTTGGATCTTTTCCTGCTTAAATTCAACATTGATGGACATCAGGGGCAGTTGCAGCATGTTCTTCCCAAAGAGGCCTACCTGAGAAGCAGCGAGGTAGGCCCAACCACTTCCTGATATAGGCAATGGAGATGTCAGCCATCCTAGTGACTGCTGTAGATGGAAATTCGCTGACTTTCATACTTGAAGGGATTCTGGAAGAAGTCTTTCCTCCGCCTCCTCACCTGATCTGGTCTGCCCTGCGAAGCTTGGTTAGCCTTTGTTTCTCTTTCTGCCGGGGACGCTTTCCTCCACCTCTTGCGCAGCTGGTGTTTGTTGTGCAGAAGCTCCTTGATGTGCTTCTCCCTCCATCCCTTCTGTCTTGGAGCAGTCGCTTTCTTGGCTGCACGTTCGCCAAATCTTTCTCTACCTGCTTCATAGATGATGTTACTGAGTGTCTTAAGTTTGAGCTCTACCGTTCCTCGCAAGGAATGTCCGAACAGTGTGCTCATATGTTAATCGAGCATGCGTCATTCCTTCTGGTCCACTGCCCTCAGCCATTTGATCTAGTTGTGCCTTTCGAGGGTCTTGGGTTGGCTTCCTGGTTGTGTTTGGAAGGGGGTGATGTCGCTGCTGCTCTCAAAGGTTGTTTCCATCACTTGACCAACGTCCTCTGCTACTAACCCCTCAACACAGCCTCTAATTAATTATTTTAATTGAGTTCCCACCCCTAATTATTATAATATAGGATTATTTGCCTGACGCCCAAACCGGTGTAATATTACCATTTTTATGGTAATACTGGATATATGATGTACATGTATACATGAAGATCATACTAGCAGGATTTTATCGCTCCACTCATGGCTCCAGCAAACATCCTCTACCTCCAACGTTGGTTTTATTGACAACTTTCATCTTTTCTGGACTCGTTCAGCCTTTTTCAGGGCAGACGGTCTCCACCTCAATTCACTTGGGAACCGGTTTTTAACTTACAACATCATCCATGCTGTTCAGACTCATGAACAAAATTGACTTGAAACCCCCTCTGCTCCCCCCTCAACCCAGTTCCCCATGCAGCCCTCTTCACACAGCATCACTGTCATCACCAACCTGCGTCCTTACAGGCAGTTCATCCCCAGAGAAGCTTCTCCTCTCTGTCCCTCGTCATCCTGCTGCACTCCAATAAACTTTGGTCTTTTAAATATCAGATCCATCAACAACAAAACATTCAGTTGCCACCATTTTATTACCAGGAATTACTTGGACTTTTTGGTTTTAACAGAGAACTGGCTAACCCAAGGAGACTGCTCACCATCATTGAAGCAACCCCCCCGACTACTCATTCCTTCATCAACCAAGACTGTCCGGAGAAGGAAGGCGGGGTTGCTGCCATTTTTAAGAACAATTTTAAATGTACTCCTGGTCCCTACAACCATTTTATTTCATTTGAGCATCTGTGTTTTATCATATGGTGTAAAGAGCCTGTGTTTGTTTTAGTTATTCATAGACCCCCGAAACCCAATAAAGCTTTTATTCAAGAATCCTCTGATCTGTTGTCCCAGTGTATGGTCCTCTACAATAAAGTGTTGATCCTTGGTGATTTTAATATTCACGCTTGTTGCCCTTCTCACTCTTTTACTTCTGATTTTATTAAAATTATTGACTCCTCTAATTTAACGCAAGCAGTCCACTTTCTCACTCACTCTAAGGGCCAAACACTGGACTTGGTTTTATCCTCTGGTCTCAGCCCAGGCAGTTTTTTAACTAAGGAAATCTGTGTGTCTGATCACAAAGCCGTTTTACTTAATGTTATTTTATCTCCAGAGTCTGTTACTCAGGGTTTACCTTTCCGATCTCGTGTTTTTACTCCTCTTCTGCCTCTAGGTTTTCTCAACTTTTTACCTCAGCCTCCTCGACTGCTCTTAACACAGATTTTATCCTGGTAGAGCTGCTCTCTTCTTTTTATCAAACCTCAAACTCTATTTTAAATATTGTTGCTCCTTTTAAAGAGAGAAAGCGTAACTTAATTTTCCAACCCGGACTCAATGAACACACCCAATTGTTAAAGAGGATTTGAAGGCAAAATGAGAGAAGATGGAAAAAGTCCAGGCTAAATGTATTTTATCTCACATGGAAAGAAAGTCTTAAATCAACAAGCAGTCAAAGCGAGGACAGCTTTTTATTTTAACATTATTACACAAAATCAATCCAATCCTAGAGTTTTATTTAAGGTTTTAGACTCAGTTACTAACCCTAAGCCTTTTAATGATGCATCCACAGAACTGTTTTTAAATCACTTTGTTAAAAAGGTCAATGACATAAAAAATCAAATCGTTGCTCCGAGTCACACCATCACCGTAAGAAGAGAATTTCCCACGTGTTTTAATTGTTTTACTAATTTTCCTCCTTCATCTCTCTCCTCTTTAGCTGATGTTTTATCTCACATGAAAACAACCACGTGCAGTCTCGATGTCACCAAATTCCTCAAAGATGTTTTTAGCACAGTTGGGCCCAACATTTTATCCATCATTAACCTGTCCTTGTCAGAAGGTGTTGTCCCTCATTGTTTTATGTCCCTCCTTGTTTTAAACATGCTGTGGTCCAACCTCTTTTAAAAAAGCCTAATTTAAGCATCAATGATTTTAACAACTTCAGACCGATCTCAAGCTTCCCTTTTTATCCAAAGTTTTAGAGAAAGTTGTTTCTAATCAAGGGCTGCATGGCGGTTAGCACCGCAGCCTCACAGCAAGAAGGTCGCTGGTTCAAATCTCGGCTGGGGGGAGGTTCGAACCTTGAGGGCGGTGGCCTATCTGTGTGGAGTTTGCATGTTCTCCCCGTGTATGCGTGGGTTCTTTCCGGGTTCTCCGGCTTCCGCCCAAAGACATACATGTTAGGTTAATTGATGACTCTAAATTCTCCCTAGGAGTGTGTGTGTGTGTGTGTGAATGGCTGTTTGTCTCTCTATGTGTTGGCCCTGCGATGGACAGGTGACCTGTCCAGGTGTACCTGCCTCTCACCTGTTAATGCTGGGATAGGCTCCAGCTTACCGTGACCCGTAATGGACCAAGCGGTTCAGACAATGAATGAATGTTTCTAATCAGCTTTTAGGTTTTATAAATGGAAATGACGTCTTTGAGAAATGTCAGTCTGGTTTTAAAGCTCTACACAGCACTGAAACAGCTCTCCTCAAAGTCTCTAATGAGCTTCTTTTAGCCTCAGATAGAGGAGAGAGCATCACTGTAATTCTTTTACATTTGAGTGCTGCATTTGGTACCGTTGATGAAGCTATTTTAATTGATCATACTAAAACCTGAGTTGGCATCACAGACACTGCACTTGCTTGGTTTTATTCTTGTCTTTTAGATCGAACCTTTGTGGTCACCACAGGTCATTTTACTTCCTCCTCCGCCCTCATTGCCTGTGGTGTACCACAAAGCTCTATTCTAGGTCCCATTCTGTTTTCTATTTATATGCTCCCCCTAGGACACGTTATAGCCGACATAACGTGTCCTTCCACTGTTATGCGGACGACACACAGATATACCTCCCGCTGAGACCAGGGGACGCTGAAGGCCGAGCTGCTGTGTTAAGAGTGTTTCAACGATGTGAACAGTTGGACGGCACAAAACTTTCTACAACTCAACAGTTCTAAATCTGAAATGATCTTCATCAACCCTCCTCACTCCACCGTCCATACTGAAGACAGTCTCGGTCCTCTCTCCTCCAACATCACCCCCTCTGCCAGAAACCTGGGTGTTATACTTGATTCCAATCTTAATTTTCATCTTCACATCAAAAAGTCACCCAGTCCTGTTTCCTTCACCTCCGCACCATCAGTAAAATCAAACCTGTCCTCTGCCGGCCCAATTTAGAAAAGTTATCAATGCTCTAATTTTCAAATTTTCTTTGTTTTAGCCTCGCTGCACTGGCTCCCTGTACGTTTTAGAATTGATTTTATGGTTTTACTGATTACTTTTAAAGCTCGTTTAGGTCTGGCACCCAGCTACATGACAGTTACTGACACCCTACAAGCCTTAGATCCTCAGGCAGGTCCCTTTTAGCTGTGCCAGGGTCGAAACTCATGACCAGAGGTGACCCAGCTTTTTGGCTCCGAGCCCTCTACTCTGGAACGACCTGCCTGAGGAGATAAGGCTGGCACCATCAGTTCATCTTTTAAGTCACTTCCTAAAACACACTTTTATCGACAGGCTTTTTAATAACCTTTTTATTTACTTTTATTTTCGAAATGTACTCATGTGTCTTCTTTGTTGATTTTATTACCTTACTTTGCTGTGCTGTTCAGCACTTTGTAAACCTTGTTTTTTAAAAGTGCTATACAAATAAAGATTTATTATTATATTATTACTTTGTCTGCTGACTGACTGCTGTTGTTTCATAGGATTTAATGTTGTTACCAGAGCAATGATCAAACTTATGAGTTATTGCTGCTTTTTAATGCCTTGTTAGTTTTTTAAACATTCTTCCCCTTATATTAATACTAGTCACTCATATTTTTCTGCTACAATATGAGAAAGAAAAAAATTTTTTCCTAGTTCGGGATCAATAGAGCATATTTGAGTCTTGGGTTCACCTGTAGATTTTCCTTTTCCAAGCTTCCCATTTTGTTTGTTCTTGCTCTAAATATCAGACCCAGCAGACTGAGAACACCTAACATCTTTTTCCACTCCGAGCTGAAGATGTTTTATTAGTGACAGCTCTATGGAGCCAGTCGGCAGCTCATTAAACCTGCAGGAAGCAGTGACAGGTTTTTTCTCTGCTGCTGGATGAGATGAGCGGATAACCACAGCTTCATACTGTTCTGTGGTTCTGGTCATTTAAAACAATACGAATCGAAAAAAATGATACACATCAATCACAAAACTGTAAAAAAAAAAAAGGGGGGGGGGGGGTTTATTGATGTCATTTGAAGTTCAATGAATGGCTACATGTCACATGTGAATCCAGGTTCGAACAGATGTTCTGGATGAAGCTTGGACTCCTGCTGTGATCATGTTCTGTAACCACGCCGCACGTTTCTTGGTCACTGTTCATCTTCACTCCCAATATGGGTTATTAAGCTCCGCAGAGATCCTGACCCACAACCCAGTTCCTTCCTCCCCAAGCCACAAACCCAGTACCCAGGCTCTTCAGTTCTTCTTGGCCTTCGGAGAGTCATACTTCCTCTTGCTGGAGTACCAGAGGAGCAGAGGGATGCCGATGGAGGGCAGAGTCATCACACCGAATGCAGCCCAGTCCAGCTGGAGGAGGAAGACATGGGTCAGTGGGGTCGGTGCTGAGACCATTTAAACAGAAAGCATCAGATTTTCATATTTCTGATTAACAATATGACACAGAAAAGTCATGGTTCTGTTCTAATGGATCTTGTTTCCATCCCTGCAAACACTCACATAATGTGGAGAGAAGCGCCGGTCAAATTCCCTCTGAGCCAGAATACCGCCCTGTCCAGGAGCACTGGTGTAGCCCACCTACAGGAAGATCAAAACCACATCAGCTTAACCTCAGCATCATGAGGTCTGATATTTCTGCCTCCTGTACGAGATGACATGCCTAAAATAAATTACGTATTTCTTCACAACTCTCTCTCTCTCTCTCACACATTTTCTCTCTCTCACTTTTATTTATATATACACACACACACACATAAAGGTGTAGAGAACCACATTACTTTGAGTGGAAACCGAGAGGAAAACAGAAGTTGGACTGGACCCAATGTAGTTCTCTTACAGGCCTAACAGAGGAGTGGAAGATGCTACTGCAGCTCTGCTATATATGCTTCTAAAACAGGTAGATAACAATGACTTATGACAGGTTGTTATTTATCATTTTTTCCTTTGCTTTTAACACCATCCAGCCCCACATCTGAGTAGTAATCTGGTGTGAATGAGTAAAGTAATCCTAGGAATGAGTAGAGTAATCCTAGGGATTAGTAAAGTAATCCTAGAAATGGGTAAAGTAGTAACAGGAATAAGTAAAGTAGTCCTAGGAATGAGTAAAGTAATCATAGGAATGAGTAAAGTAGTCCTAGTAATAAGTAAAGTAATCATAGGAATGAGTAAAGTAGTAATAGGAATGAGTAAAGTAATCCTAGGGATGAGTAAAGTAATCCTAGGGATGATTAAAGTAGTCCTAGGGATGAGTAAAGTAGTCCTAGGAATTAGTAAAGTACTAATAGGAATGAGTAAAGTAATCTTAGGGATGAGTAAAGTAATCATATGAATTAGTAAAGTAGTCCTAGGAATGAGTAAAGTAGTCCTAGGAATTAGTAAAGTAGTAATACAAATGAGTAAAGTAGTCCTAGGTATGAGTAAAGTAGTAATAGGAATGAGGAAAGTAATCCTAGGGAAGAGTAAAGTAGTCCTAGGAATGAGTAAAATAATCTTAGGGATGAGTAAAGTAGTCCTAGGAATGAGTAAAGTAGTCCTAGGAATGAGTAAAGTAGTCCTAGGGATGAGTAAAGTAGTCCTAGGGATGAGTAAAGTAGTCCTTGGGATGAGTAAAGTAGCCCTAGGAATGAGTAAAGTAATCCTAGGAATGACTAAAGTAATCCTAGGGATGAGTAAAGTAATCCTAGGGATGAGTAAAGTAGTAATAGGAATGAGGAAAGTAATCCTAGGGAAGAGTAAAGTAGTCCTAGGAATGAGTAAAATAATCTTAGGGATGAGTAAAGTAGTCCTAGGAATGAGTAAAGTTGTCCTAGGAATGAGTAAAGTAATCTTGGGAATGAGTAGGGTAATCTGGTGTGAATGAGTAAAGTAATCCTAGGGATGAGTAAAGTAGTCCTAGGAATGAGTAAAGTAGTCCTAGGAATGAGTAAAGTAGTCCTAGGGATGAGTAAAGTAGTCCTAGGAATGAGTAAAGTAGTCCTAGGGATGAGTAAAGTAGTCCTAGGGATGAGTAAAGTAATCCTAGGAATGAGTAAAGTAGTCCTAGGGATGAGTAAAGTAGTCCTAGGAATGAGTAAAGTAGTCCTAGGAATGAGTAAAGTAGTCCTAGGGATGAGTAAAGTAGTCCTAGGAATGAGTAAAGTAGTCCTAGGGATGAGTAAAGTAGTCCTAGGAATGAGTAAAGTAGTCCTAGGGATGAGTAAAGTAGTCCTAGGGATGAGTAAAGTAGTCCTAGGAATGAGTAAAGTAGTCCTAGGAATGAGTAAAGTAGTCCTAGGGATGAGTAAAGTAGTCCTAGGAATGAGTAAAGTAGTCCTAGGGATGAGTAAAGTAGTCCTAGGAATGAGTAAAGTAGTCCTAGGGATGAGTAAAGTAGTCCTAGGGATGAGTAAAGTAGTCCTTGGGATGAGTAAAGTAGCCTTAGGAATGAGTAAAGTAATCCTAGGAATGAGTAAAATAGTAATAGAAATGAGTAAAGTAGTCCTAGGTATGAGTAAAGTAGTAATAGGAATGAGGAAAGTAATCCTAGGGAAGAGTAAAGTAGTCCTAGGAATGAGTAAAATAATCTTAGGGATGAGTAAAGTAGTCCTAGGAATGAGTAAAGTAATCTTGGGAATGAGTAGGGTAATCTGGTGTGAATGAGTAAAGTAATCCTAGGGATGAGTAAAGTAGTCCTAGGAATGAGTAAAGTAGTCCTAGGAATGAGTAAAGTAGTCCTAAGGATGAGTAAAGTAGTCCTTGGGATGAGTAAAGTAGCCCTAGGGATGAGTAAAGTAATCCTAGGGATGAGTAAAGTAATCCTAGGGATGAGTAAAATAGTAATAGGAATGAGTAAAGTAGTCCTAGGAATGAGTAAAGTAGTCCTAGGGATGAGTAAAGTAGTCCTAGGGATGAGTAAAGTAGCCCTAGGACTGAGTAAAGTAATCCTAGGGAAGATTAAAGTAATCCTAGGGATGAGTAAAGTAGTCCTAGGAATTAGTAAAAAACAAAAACATTTTTAAATCCTTTTCAACTTTTGTTCATCTGAATCCACCACGAAGACGAAACAACATATTAAATGTTCAGCCTGATGAACGTGGAGTCTGTGGTGGATTCAGGTGAATGTGGGTGAAAAGGATGAGCTCATTGTTTTTCTCAGCGCCCCAATTCAGGGAACCCAAGCTTGTAAATGCTTTTGTCTCCACTAAATAAAAGTTAATTATTTGTATTTTATCAGATGGAGGGAAAAATGTCCCAAATATAAATGAATAAAGTCTTTATTTTATCATCCATCAGTTGTGCTGGTGGAGCTGTTCCTTACCACCACCTGTCCTCCCTCCTGGGCGAGGTAGCTGACGGAGGCCGAGGTGAAGTTGAAGTATCCGGCCTTTAGGGGGCGCAGCACCACCGTGTGAGAGACGTTGCTGGCTCTGAGATTACGGTTAAAGATGAAAATGTAAAATAAGGAGAAAAGGTCAGACATCTCCGTGGTTTCTGCTTCACCCTTCAACCCCCACCAGACCATCAGCAGCCATGTCCCTTCCTCTACCAACATCGAAACAAGACCACGGGAAGCTGAACATGCGTCCCACCATCAGGCATGTAACCACGGCAACGTGGAGACCAGTTTCTGAGAGTAATGACTTTTAGAAACTAGAAAAACATTAAAATGGATTTATTTAAATGTTTCAGTTCAAGGATACGGAGCAATCCTGTCCCATTTCACGTTCAGCATTCCCGAAACAATCCCAAAATCTTCGGGAGGGAAGGAATCGTCAGACAGCTCCACCTCCAGAGCAGCACTGTGGAGACGGAAAAGAAAAGAATTCAGAAATTATTCCAACAACTCTGGGTCAAACTCTGGACCACAGTTCCCATCAAGAACCCAGAAGAATCAAACGGAACAACAAAGATTAACCAGAAGAAAGAATTCCGCCTTCACTTTCAAATTCCTCCCTTTCTTTGATCAGACAGTTCGACTGAGTTTTGGAAACGTGTCTAATATATCTTTTGACTTCACATGATATATATATATATATATATATATATATATATATATATATATATATATATATATATATATATATATATATATATAGACATTTTTATAGAGTTTTAACAGATAAAAAGCACAAGGAGAGAAATCAGAACGAGCTTCTAGACTGCTGAACTTGGGTGTATTTAAATGCTCTGTGGCAAGCTCTGTTGCTAGGCAACATATGACAACAGAAATTATGTAACCCTCCTTTTTTACACAGTCACATATGGATGCCATTGCTCCCCTCTCCAGCCCGCTGCTTCCTCGCCATCTACGCCCTCTTCCCAGCGCATGGACGCTATAATGTGTAGCAGATGTTGTTTACCAAATTCCTGAGTCATCATCATATGATTATAATGCTGCTTCTAACCAACTAACAACTCCTCTGCAGAAACCATCAATTCCCTCTCCTCCTTCATTCTTTCCTTTCTTTACAAAACTAGGCTCATTATCAATACAAATGTTTACCTGAACTATTTTCCACTAGAAAAGCAGCTCATCACTGAGGATGTCACGGTTACTTGATTTCATAATAATCCCTTTAATAAACATCACGATTAATCAATCATGAAGATTCATCAATATAATGACTTTCTATAAAGGCTCTGAAGCAGCTCATCAGATCAGGAAGAAAACAAAGTTAAACAACATCCGAGTGTTTCTGCTTGTCTCGCTTTGTTTTCCTTCTGTGTTTTCATGGGAAAGTTATTCCCTCCAAACGAACGGATTAAATCATCCAACGAGCTTCACCTCCTGCAGGATTACCAGCAGATTTGTAGCACTAAGTAAATGTTCAGTAACCTGTTAAATGATGGGAATATTTATCCAACATGACTAACATTAAACGTCATTTTCATAACTCTGGTTGGACTTACAGCAACGTGACAGTAGCGCTTAAATCTGTGAGGTAAACTGTGATTTATAGTTTACCGTTTAGGTGATCTACGGAAGTTTTCCAGGCATTTAAATCATGTCCAGGTTTACAATCCAGCCACAAAGTGTTGATTATTCACAATGATCCAGGATAAAACCAGAGCCTGACCGATACGGATTTTTTGAGGCCGCTGTTGATTCTGATATTTGGCAGAAAAGAATTCTGGTCCATAAGTCAGGACAGAGGTCAGATTACCTGTCCAGGTGGATCACAGTTCAACTTACAACCAGAGCATACTGAGAAAATCCAAGAGTCAGAAACAGTCCGGTCTGTTTTCCTGCATAAGCAGCATTAGGGACCAGACAACGTGTTAGCCCAGTTTTCCGAACATTTTGACCTAATCCCTGGAAACACTGCATCCCTGTACCTGGAAAGATGCGGTTGTTCCGGTTGCTTTAACCTCACTCTGAATAAAAATCTTTGAAGAACTAGCTGGTCTGGAAATGAAAAAGAAAAAATAGAAGGATAAACTGCAGTTGACTTATCAGCCCAATGGAGGGCTGGAAGATGCTACACGCTGCTAAACCTGGGCTGAAACATCCTGAGGGGAGTGGGAGCCATCTGTGGATTTTATTAAGAGATTCTGTTTCTGCTTTCAACACAATCCAACTACATGTTTTAACTCTGAGGTTTTTAGAAAGATTTAATGTGAGCAGTAATTGTATAGATTCTCTATACAAACAGGACAAAAGATCAGGTTTAAATCAGAGAAACTGCTCCTCTACAGAATCACCACCAGGGGGCACACTTTCACCTTTATCAAGATTCTTTACACAAAAATGTTAAAGTGGAATTTCAATTTTAAGGGTTAAAGGTGGTGTAATCCTAGAGTATGCCGATGAATGAAGCCAAGTCTGCTTCAGGGGAATAAAAATAGCCATGGACCCGTTGTTACAGCTTTAGAAACCGAAGTGAGGACTCACACCTACAACTTAATGCACAAAAACACGGCCACAGGAAAAACACCAATACACCCGACTCAGGCCTCATAAAACAGACAAACTTAAGAAAGTGCAGTTTTATAAACACCTTGGGGGCATGACTGAACACTGAATTTATGAGTAAATATGGACACCAGTGGTTTTTCTGTTCCTGGAAGACGTCTCACACTGAGACAACGATGACTCTTATCCTGCGTTGACTGAATCTGTTTAAGCTTTTCCTCTTGTGTTATGGTTTGGAAATGTGTCTTTTAAAGCACAATCAAAATACATACATTTTATTCTCAAGTCATTATGATTTCCAGGTCTAAATAGAGGCCTCTTAGCAACATAATAGTGATCTTTTTTTTAATGATGAAAAAGTGATAAATAATGCTGTTATCATGAATCACTCATTGTACAGTCTCTGAATAAATATTACGTTTAGTGGCTGGATTATAATCCTCCTGGATGTAATAATAATTTGCCTGGAAAACATCCATAGATCACGTAAAGAGTAAACTATCCATCGCACACTACGGCTCCGGAGACACTGGTGGCAATAGAAATGATAGCTGAGATCTACCACGTATTCATCTCATTCATCAAATCTACCACAGTTACACTGAACCTGGTCCAGTTTAAACCAGTCTGACCCAGAAAGAAAACCCCACTTCCAGTTTTAACTGATCTCAGGATGGTACCAGACACCAGGTCCTGGTTCTCCTCAGTGCTGAACCTCCACCTGGCTCCACTTTTCCTGGATTCTGGTTCAGTTCTTCAGTCTCCACCGCCGGACTGTCCGGGAACAGACACGTCAACACTCCCACCATCACCCACAGTCACATGACGACTCACCTGGAGCCCACGTTGTAGATGTTGTACTGCAGGGTCAGGTCTCGGCCCTCCACAGCGTACCGGTTCAGCAGGGCCTTGGAGGCCAGCAGACGGGCTCCCTCCTCTCCTGAGCCCAGCACGAGCACAGCCAGCAGCACACACGCGCGCAGCATCATCATCAACATAATGCTCACCTGGATACGAACACTGAAAGACAAGCTTTTTTCACTCAGATGTCCACAAATATCTACTGAAGAAGGAAAACAGAGAAATGGCCTGAGGATGAGCTTAGTGAGTTAACTGAGAGGAACGCTTACGTGGCCTACAAGAGTCGTTTCTCTTTCCTTTAACTGTCAGATTTACCGCAACTTGGTACCAACAAGAAACTCCCAAGAGTTTTCTGAGAAAGGCTGAAGAAGCTGAAAATAAATATAACAAGAAGAAACGAAAAAGGAAGCAGAGACACACTTACCGTGGAATCTCCTTCCAGTCGCAGACAGCGAAGGATCCTGAGCAGCGCATGCGCAGTGAAAGAGGCTGTTGTGGCATGACGTGTACCGAGAGGCACTAAGGAAGACCACAGACCGCACTGCCCCCTGCCGGCGGGGAGGAGAACTGAGCCCGCTTGCTGCAGTGCCAAGACACCCGACCCCAAATAAACCTTAGTTCCCAACTTAGTCCCCCATTGAGTCCACATTAAACGCTTGTGAAGCTAAATAAAATGAGAAATACTTTATCCAAGAGGGAAATTGCAATGTTGAAGTCTTTTGTTTGTCTGTTTTTTTTTAAACAACAATAATAATTAATTAGATGCCTTCTTCAAGAGGGCAATGGCTGCTGGCACAAGTGATTTCCTGTATCTGTTTGTGAAGAATTATTCATTACGTTCACTATTTTGTTCAGCATTCTTCTCTGGACAATCAGCTCCAGCTGCTCCAGTTTTCCCCAGAACCAGCTTTTTTGATGATGCTGCTGCCCCAACACATGCTGCAAAGCTGATTGCACTTTCCACAGCAGACTTATACAAGATATGCAACATCTTGCTTCAGACATTGAAAAATTTCAGCTTTCTTGAGCAGTGGTCTGCTCTGTTCTTTCTTTTAGATGCCGAGAGCTTGTTACAGTTGAATTCAGATTCAGATTCCTTTATTAGTCCCGAAGAGGGGAAAATCACAGTATAACAGCAGCAAGACACACTGGAAAATAAATAGTAGGAAATGCAAGACTAGATAAGATGAAAAAAAAATAAAATAAGATATTTAACATAAAATAAAAAAAAGATGAACTTTAATTATATCTATTACAGAGAGGATGTACCTGAGAATACATGTAAGAATAAAAAATCTCCCAAGTAGAAAAAAAAGTGCAAAAAGTGAAACATTTAAATGAATAGTGAGGTGAAATGGAGTAGGTGGTGCAAGAGGCCAGTTGTTAGTCATTTATTTGTCTGCAAACTAGCGGGCACTTTCTTTATCGGACAGTGACAGCAGCCACAGCAGGACCTGCTGTTTCTCTCCTTCACACACTGTGGATGGAGCAGCCAGTCACTGAGGGAGCTGCCCACGATGCCAAAATGTCCTGTAGAGGGTTGCACATGTTTAATAGGGATGACAGCTTAGCCATCATCCAGGGGTCATCCCGAGACAGCTGCCCCCCCTCACCAGACTGTCTACTCTCCTCCTGTTCCTGATGCTGCTGGCACAGCCAACTATTCCATAAAAGATGGCTAATGCCAACACAGAGTCATGAAAGGTCCTGAGGTGTGGTCTCTGCACTCCAAAAGACAGCAGCCTTCTGAGTAGGAACAGTCGCTCTTCTTGGCCAGGGCATTGGTGTTGTCCGACCAGACCAGATTGTCATTAAGGTGAACACCCAGCCTGCATCTCTGATGGGATGGGGCTGCATTAGTGCCTATGGCGTGGGCAGCTTCCACATCTGTGAAGCTCCATCAATACTGAAAAGTACATGGAGGTTTTAGAGCAACATCTGCTCCCATCCAGACAACGTCTCTTTCAGGGAAGACCTTGCAGATTTCATCAAGACGATGCTGAACCACATCCTGCATCCATCACAGCAGCATGGCTTCACAGGAGAAGAGTCCGGCTGCTGAACTGGCCTGCCTGCAGTCCAGACCTTTCACCACTACACAACATCTGGAGCTTCATGGAAGCAGAAATCCAGCAACCAGGTCCAGGACTGTAGAGCAGCTAGAATCCTGCATCAGACCAGAATGGGACAACATTCCTCTCCTAAAACTCTGAAGAGGGGATGCTAAACAATGCTAAACATACCCTGTTCCAATTTTTCACAGATGTGTTGCTGCCATCAGATTAAAAAAATCATATTTTCCATGAAATGGTAAAATGGCTCTATTTCAACATCTGATGTGTTCTATTAGGAATTAAACTGATGAGATTTGGTTATCTTTTCATTCTGTTTCATTTATAATTTACAGAGCTCCAGGTTTTCTCCATGATTTGATCTTTCCCGCCGTCATCCTCAGTGAGTGCAGAGCTGCTTTACAGCATGGCTCAGCATATGATCAGACTCTTCAGCCACCATCTTTCCATCCTCAGAATCATCTGACAGTCCTCAGCTGCGCATGAACACACGCATGAACGTGTAGTTCCAGCACAGTTCAGCGTAGATGAGCAGCGGCGACTTTTCACCCCTTAACTCTGCTTCACGTTCTTCTCGTGGAGCTCAAGCAGTGAAACAGAGTCCAGGTGATGTCACGCGGACTGCAGCAGGTGGGCGTCCCTCTAGAGGAGGACATAAAGAGCCCAGCTGCTGCAGCGGCGTCACCAGGTGAGCTTCTGTCAGACAGGTGTGATCATGTTCCGTCAGGCTCTCCAGCTCCTCGCGCTCCTGTTGCTGCGCGAGGGCAGATCAGCTGTTCACAACGACGCCACAGAGTCCCTGAGTGTGCAGTCGGTCCAAGAAGCTCCGGACCGGTCCGCTGAAGAGGACACGAACCAGGCGAGGAACGGAGGGAGGCGGCTCGCGGACGCTGCGCGTCAGGGTGAGTCCACACGGTTCGGTTCCGGTCCAGTTTCTCTGAGTTCAAACGGTTATTTGCAGTTATTTGAAAAGAAACAGAACCCATCTGAGAATAGTTGGTGTGAAATGGATGAATGAATAAATGAATAAAATCCTTACGGATTTTCCTATAAATAGATAATCTAGAAAATTAATTTTTCTTCCCCTTTAAAATTCAACTAGTAACTTTCTGTTTATTTCCATCCAGAATGTAACCTGTTCAGGATCAAAGTTTAGATGAACATCAAACAAAAGATGCAGCAGTTCTGTTTCCTTCCGTACATGTCAGGAATAACTGATCTGCACCTGTTAAACACAAAGATCATCATCAAAACAATGACAGGAACATTATCAGGACTGTCAGCGATTAATCAGCAGATTTCATATTTTCAGTTCTCAGACTAAGTGAAAACTGTTCTAGGAACTTTGGGAAAGCAACATGTGGGATACAGGTTGGAATTACCAGGAACAAGACTTGACATCCTTGAGATCTTGCACTCCTCAGAGGTGTCAGAGATCATTACACAATGAGAAGCTGCTTCTCTTTGTACCTGGGTTTATCACCATGGCAACAGATGTTGGAAACCTCACCTGCTCTGGAGCAGGTGAGGTTTGGAGATCAGAGATGGTGATGGGTGAACGCTCTAACTTGTGACCAATCGGATCTCTTAGAAAATGGAAAAATGAAAAAGATGTGTGTGAATGCTGAAAGTCTCCGTCTAGCGATCAGCCACCACTGAACTCCAAAAGATTTCCCCACTTCTATCTGAAAACATTAGTGGACATTTTCAGGAACTTCAGCATTTACAATCTGACAGTTCTGACTGTTTTCCTGGTTCTGTATTTGGTGTAAAGATGATTTCAAACAGCTGATGTTGTGTCTGACAGAATAAGACAAACTCTTTTTGTGTCTAAAAAACACTCCTGCAGTCAATGAATAATATACAATATTTAGATCATTAATCTGATTAATTTATCTTATCTGATCTATCTCACATTTCCTGTTATTGCTGAATGGGTTTCCTGCCCTTTGTGATTGCAGTATGTTCCTATAAGTCAACACAGTACAAACCATCAGGTTGATCTAACTGGTTTTATGTATCAGGTCCAGACCAGAGCCAGGTGAGCTGCAGAGAGCTGAGGTCCACCAAGTACATCTCTGATGGCCAGTGCACCAGTGTCAACCCCGTCAAGGAGCTGGTGTGTGCTGGGGAGTGTCTTCCAGCCCACCTGCTGCCCAACTGGATTGGGGGTGGTGGTTCCCCTGGGAGATACTGGAGCCGCCACGATGCCCTGGAGTGGCGCTGCGTCATCGACCGGACCAGGGCCCAGCGCATCCAGCTTCAGTGCCATGACGGCAGCTCCAGGACCTACAAAATCACCGTGGTGACCTCCTGCAAGTGTAAACGTTACAGCAGACAGCAGAATGATTCAGGACACAAGAAGACGTCGGCCCAGAACGGGAAGAGTAGGAAAAACCTGGAAAAGGCTCCAGAGCGCGACAACTAGAACCCACATCTCCAACTGTTTCCTCATGGTGTGTGTGCATGAATCATAAAAATCCAGTTATTGCCAAGAATGAGAATGGAGGGTCGAGATTCCAGATAACTGCTTTAGATTAGTTGGTACAGACAAAAACTTTTATCTCTCAACCAGATCAGGACTGCTTAGTTTATTCACCATCAATGTGGTCCAGGTTTTAGGTGCAGACTTACTTTCAGCACCATCAATGATTGTAACGCAGCACGGTCTCTGTCAGGGAGCTTGTTTTGATAATGTCTGGTACTCAGGAGGAGAGTTAATGTGAGTGGATGGCAGAGTCAGTGATCAATGTTTCCTCATGACACCCACCATCCACTTTATTAAGTCCACCTTGCTAGTACCAGGTTGGACCCCTTTTCCCTCCAGAACTGCTTTAATCCTGGTGTGATAGATGAAGCAGGTGGTGGAAACCTTCCTCAGAGGTTTTCTCCATATTAACATGACAGCATCACACAGTTGCTGCAGGTTTGTCGGCTGCATCCATGATGAGAATCTCCCGTTCCACCACATCCCAAAGCTGCTCTACTGGACTGAGATCTGGTGGCTGTGGAGGCCGTTGGAGTCCAGTGAACTCATCGTCATGTTCTAGAAAGCAGGTGGAGATGATCTGAGCTTTGTGACGGATTGCCCTGGTCCCAAAAACATGCTACAAAACATTACAGTTTAATATTTTATTATTTAATCAAACCTTTTAAATTTGTAATGATTCTATTTATTTCAGTCCTTTAATACCAATATAATTACATAATGCTCACTGTTAAAAAAAAGTCACAAAATTTTTTTATTTTCCATAAGATATATTTTTAAATGTACTAAAAATAAGTCAAAACATTGATTTTGATCTTTAAATGAAATCCCCTTAATAACCTTAAAAATGCATGATATAAAAATAACTTTTTTTTATAAAACAGTTGCAACTTGTGATCTAATTGGCATTTAAAGGGTTAAAATAATCTGAATAATAACATATTTGGGATTTTTGATTAGAAGTAAAGTCAATTTTGCATTTATTTTGAGCAAAAAAAGTGCAAAAGAAAATTAATCTGTTGTTTTTGGGAGAGGACTTTCTGTCCTGAAAAGAGTCGTAAATTTATCCCGTTGACCTTTAAGAAAAAATTCAATTGGAATTTTAAAATTCTTCAAAAGGAACATTTTTTTAAAAAAATAAACATTTCTTCCAATAAGGGGAAACGCAACCAGAATGAAGGCTAAAACTTGAGGAAAAAATGACCTGGAAGAAGAAAAAAGTCCCTAATGACCTACAAAGGTTAAACCAGGCCATGTTGGCAAAGTGGGGCAAGAAAATCTCCCCCCACCTGCTGGAAGTAGCATCAGAAGATGCTCCACTGTGGTCATAAAGGGATGGACATGGTCAGCAACAATACTCAGGTAGGCTGTGCTGGTTAAACCAGGCCACGTTGGTACTAAGGGGACCAAAGTGGACCAAGAAAACCTCCCCCCACCATTACACCAGCAGCAGCCTGAAGCGTTGATCCAAGGCAGGATGGATCCATGTTTTCATGATGTTTCCAGCAGATTCTGAGCCGAGCATCTGAATGTGGAGCTGAAATGGAGACTCATCAGACCAGCAACGTTTCTCCATCTTCTATTGTCCAGTGTTGGTGAGTGTGTGTGAATTGTAGCCTCAGTTTCCTGTTCTTAGCTGGCAGGAGGAACCCGGTATGTCTTCTGCTGCTGGAGACCATCTGCTTCCAGGCTGGACGTGTTGTGTGTTCTGCAGACCTTGGCTGGAACCAGTGCTGACTGGACTTCCTGTTGTCTTTCAATCATCTCCAACCAGTCTGCCCATTCTCCTCTGACCTCTGACATCAACCAGACATCCTGGTCCAGACAACTGCTGCTCGCTGGATATTTTCTCTTCTTCAGACCATCTCTGGAAACCCTGGAGATGGTTGTGGGTGACCATGACTAAATGCATTGACTTGCTGCCATGTTGATTAGATATTTGTGTTAATAGCAAGTTGAACAGGTGGAACTGATAAAGTGTACTTTGGGAGCAGAAGGTTAAATAGGAATGAAGAACATTGGTTAATACTGACTAGATGATGACTCTTTTATGACATAAATAAATATTTGTAAACACTCCATGTTGTAATGTGAATTCACACTTAGCCTGTAGTGAATGTGTATGTAAGTTTAATGGGTTTTTACTGTTATTTCCTATTAGACAGTTGAAGCTCCTTTTCTGTATTTTTCTGTCACAATGTGAAGTAATCAGAGTAGTTTAGGTTGCTGTGGTCCAGCCACAAGGCTGCAGGCATGTCAGACACCGCAAGCAGGAACTCCTGAACAACAGAGGCATTAGTCAGTGATGAAACTCGGCTTTGTTTGGTTGTAAAGGGGATACCTTCACCTCCAGGCCAGTTTGGCTGCCTCCAGCTGCAGCGACATGTTAAGACACTTTATTGTCTCACGTATCCATTCATGATTTTCCTCTGATGACTGTGAGTAAAGCTGAGTGGTGAAAAGAATCACCTGCACAGGATGACAGCAGGATGTTTGACTTGTGTTCCTGCAGAGGGGAAGGATTGATGTCTCTTTGTCCCTGATGTCCTGCAGGCAGACTGGTGGACCTGAGAACAACATCAGGTCTTGGACTGTTCATTCACAGGACTCCTGTTTTTCAGTCTTTCAACAGGTTTTGTGTGTCTGGTAGCAGAAAGCAGGATTGAAATAAAAACATTTATTCAACTATTCTGAACTGTGTGCCTGTTTTCTTTATAAAACACGGTGATTATGAGGGTGTTGTAGCTCATGTATTCTGGATGGTACCAGGACTGTGTAAACTGCATGCAGAGCAACAAGCTCTGTCACAAATAATCTGTTGTTTTCAGTCTGATGCAACAACCTTTCATAGATTATGACAATAATCTCAGTCTTTAGTCCAGTTCATTCTGTGAGATCCTCAGCTGAGAGGTCATCATCCATGGTCATGTGACCAAAGATAACTATCGAACCAAATACCTGACGTGGTGAGCGTGACTCATCATGTGAAACCAAAACAAGTCTAAACTGGTTCATGGAAGCAAAGCAGGCTAAACAATGAAAAAAGAACAGATCGGGCTGAGTTGTGGCAGCAGACATCTTGCCTGTTAGGGGTCAAGTCACAGCAGGTGCCCCACCCAGTTCTTAAAAAGCTAGAAGCACTCAGAGAGCGCAGACCTCCACTAAGCCATTGCCATTTCTTTTTGCTAGCGATTGAGGGCATTATTTTTCAGTTTGAAGCGCTAATGCAGGGACCACTCCGGAGGGCTGGTGTTCTGCAGGTATTGGATGTGTCCCTGCAGCAACACGCCTGATTTGACTTGTGCAGAACTTGATAACAAGATGTTGGAGATACATTTTATTTGAATCAGGTGTTTCAGTGGGGAGACATCCCATACCTGCAGGACACTGGCCCTCAGGGACCGGAGTTGGTGATCCCTGCTCTAATGGCAAAATGATCTCCCTGTAGGAAAGAATCCTTCAAAATATTCCTGGGTCCAGATGGTGAACCAGATCACCCCAAAAATCGAATCACTTGTTTCTTTCTTCTGAGATTTCCTGAAAATTTCTTAAAAATCCATTCTTAACTTTTTGAGTTATGTTGCAAACAGACAGCCAGACGGAATACATGAGCTCTGCCACGGTAAAAATAAGAAAACCAGCCCAAAAAATAACCTGCTGTACGTCGTCCTCCTCCACCTCTGATCCAGCAACCTCTCTGCAGTTCTGGACAGGGCCCCACTGATCACCCATGAGACCTCACCAGTCCAGAATGGAAGCTTCTTAAATTTGTTTCCATGGAAACCAAAGTAAACATTTCCTTTTACTTTGATCACGCTGCATTATCATTTATTCTTATTTACAACTTGATTTTATTAGTGTCAGTTTTTAATCGCAGTAGTGTTTTATTTCCCTTGTTCTGATTGTTTCAAGCAATAACAAACACATTCATAGCTGTTCTATTTTTATTTCCCCTTTTTCTATTTTGTATGCTTTTTTTACATCTAATTTTGTACAGAATGTAAACAATATCCTTACTGTAGAAAAGGGGAAAGATAACATAAAATATGCATAAATTCACAGTAAAATAACAGCATATTAACAGCAACAAACTTGAATTTAAATATAACTATTTTAAGAAAATGACATTGAATAAATTACGATAAAATTGAAGATGTATTTTAATTCATTTTATATTAACTTAAATGTTATTCTCTTTAAAAAGTATTTTCCAGGACCTTCATGTTATTCTACATTTGACATTTCCTTAATCTTATCGGTATTTCTCTGTATTTCAATAATATAGGAATAACTAAAATAATACAGAAAAAAAAGTCATATTACAGAATTTCCAACACTACGATTCCAAAAGTATTAAGTCAACCTTGTGGTTGCAGAGAAACTACTTATATTATGGGAATGATATTTTATGCAAAAGCTTAAAAGCAGACACAGAGCCCAGAGCGTAAAACGTCCTTTTAGGCCTTTCAGGGGATTAAACACAGTTTTAATAAAGAAAACTTGTTGAAACCTTTTAGTCAGTGACTTTCCTGTTGACTAAAATCCTAAAATACAAAAACACACAGAGTTGTGCTTCCTAAGTAGCTCAAAAGCTGCTGAAACCTAAAAATACCTGATAATCCCCATTTAAATCCCTGATTACATCGGCTGAATGACTTAATGACAGGATTACAACCTTTCCCACTTCCTATCAAACCCTTAAATCTCAGAGCATCGCAGTCCTTCTACTACAACAATCCACCTTCACACATATGTGAATAGGAGGATTACAGCAGAGATGGGAATACTGCTGGATGCTTGAAAGTAAAAAGTTCCATCACAGGAAGGTGTCAGGAAGCTGGCTGGCAACAATACAAACCATATGAAGGGAAAAGTTACTGCTGTGTTTCCGCTTCACTCTGCATTAGAAAGGCCTGAAAGACTTAATCTTCTCTTTTCTTATTTTCTGAATCATATCTGTGGCACTGTTTTGTTCTCTGCACATCAAAGAGAGGGCGGGAGTCACATCAAACGCTGCACCAATTCATCTTCTGCAAACACAGCGAGTAAAAAGACCAAAACAGAAGCACACAAAGGTCTGTTTTGTTATTTAGTGTCTCGGGGCATGAAGCTATGAATGATGGCTGCTGCTGAATGTCTGCACGTTCTACTGTCAAAGAGAGTTTAATCTCTGCAGCAGACACACCTGTTAGTCATTCAGGCTGGAGGGTGGTGGAGATGTCTCCACCTCAGGAAGCCCTGACCAGAGAAAACACACAGGGATCACAAGCCTTCGTCCTGCGCTAACGCTCTCACCATCGATGCAGTTGCTGTGTGCTGTTTCTGAAACTCCTGAGTGTAAGGAACACGATCCACTCTGTACCAGGTCTATGAAATGTGTGTGAATGTTATTTTCTGCTAGTTTGTGTGAGTAGAACAAAAAAAGATTCAAAATAATCCAAAACTGATTTGTGATTGATGTGATGAGCTGCAGGTGCATGCCCATGTTTTAATGTGTTGTTTTTTACACCGTCCATCCAAAAATAATCCCCATGTTCAGTAATTCCACGTTCAATAGGAAGTTCCTCTCGATCTAGATTGAGCTCTTTCAGATTATTTGTCCACTTTTCTTCTGGAATGCAAAAACTTTGCAAAACTTTTTGGTCGTTGCTGATCCATTTCTCCATCACAAGGCCTCCTCTCTTGCAGGGGGCATCAACATCCTTCACCTGTTTTGCTTCTTCCTCTGAACTGAAGCTGATTAAGCTACGTCTGTTTCGCTGCTTGCACAACCACATCAGACAAATCAGCCTCGTTGTCATCAGCAGTCTTCTTCAGTATGTAACTGGCACAAGTGCACCAAACAAATGAAGAGTCATCCTGAAGTTCTGAATTTCTTTGTTCATGCAAAACTTGCCACCAGAGGAAATGAAGAAGATCTCTGCAACTTGTACCTGATGTAACATAGCCTGCATGTCGCCCATACATGCCACTGGCCTCTGCCTGAACCAGATGAGAGTTCCAAGCAGAGAGCTGGTGAGATTGGGACCATGTAAAAACTCATTCAGTGTTCTTCCTTTAAATGTGGCTCCACAGTCCGTAACCACTTCTAATGTTCCCTTTCTCAGATGGTAAACACCATGATGAGGGATTTACCAAACCTTTCCTATTTTTCCCTCCATCTCTGGCATCCTTGATCAATTACATTGTTAAGATACTGGGTTGCTCAGGAACTTCCTCCTCAAACCAAGAATCATCTGCTTTGTTTGGTAAAGTAGCTACAGAGTTTCTGAGGGGTAAGTCAAGGACACATCTGCTGTTCTGTAGATGTGCAGTAGAGTCCATCATTTCCATGAGTTTCAAATCTTCCCTTGACATCTTTTTATCTGCTGAGGTTTGTTAACTGAAATCACGATTCTATTGATTTCGCAACATTAGCTCTGAATTTGCCACAGAAATCCTGTTTACTACTGTTGTTGTGTTTCAACCGTTTCCATGTAAATGACCATTGATGACCCGTCCCAGTACTGTTCTTACAGCATATGGACCATCAGACCTATTGTTGATAACTTCCCATGGCTCCAATAGCTTGGGTGCGTTGGTTCCTATCAACAAATCAACAGCAGCCTTTGTATTAGGAATTACTGTGTTTTCTTTGACAGTACGGTTCCTCTTCACACCAATGTGTCAATGGAGGTGATCACAGAATGGTGTATAACTGAAAACACGAGTGGGATGTTTAACCAGGTGTTCTCTTCAACTCCTGCCCTGTCAGGGGCTTCAGCCAATCACCTTGTTGCTAGTTTTAATGCTAAATGTTAAATATTATGGACGCTACTGCTCCTATTAAGGTGAAGGTTGTCTCTGGAAGGAAAAAGTCTCCATGGAGAAATTCCACACTGGTGAAAAATGAAAAAAAAAAAAAAAAAGTGTGTTGGAAAGCCGAGCACAGATGAAGAAAAACACATCTACAGGTTCATTATGTATAAAGAGAAACTTCACTTTTATAATTTACACCTGAGGAATGCAAGGAAGTCCTATTTCTCTGACATTATTAGCAAAAACTATCATAAAGCTGCTCTCTACAGATTAACAAACCCTCCTGTGTCAGTAGCACCAAGGCTGCAATGAGTTCGCCAAATTCTTCACAGAAAAAATCCAGAACATCAGACAAGCAGTTGGTTCATCAGGAGCAGCAGGTTCAATAGGCATACTGTGTCCATGAAAACCAGTTTAAACCCCATGACACAGTTTAATCCCATTAACAGCAAAGATCTGGGCGACAACTTACATCAGCTGAACTCTTCTTCTTGCTGTTTGGACATCCTGCCCACAGGTTTCTTCAAAAAGGTCTCAGAGCCTCAGGAGTCAGATCTGTTGCAGATTGTGAACTTGTCTTTATTTTCCAGTGTCTTCCCAGTGTGACCATTGGCTGACTGGGTCACGCCAACTTTAAAATTAAAATAACCACAAAAGGCTCGAGTGGAGAGTCAACACTGTAACAACAAGAGAAGGCAAGTAGAGCGTTTAACCAAGTTTATTGGTGCAGAAGAGTCCAGTAGAATCTTACAGTAGCCAGCTCCATTCCAGCCCTTGGTCCGCGTGTCGTCACTGAAGATCGGGGAAATTCACCCGACTACTCAGCTACTTGCGCCTCAGCCTGGCTCCACTATGCGTCCTCCTTGAGGTGGCCTGCAACATGAGCTGAAGGCAGTATCTGGCTCTCTTAGAGTATAAGCAACACAATACGTTGAAAAGCGGTACTCACACAGTCGTACACAGCATGTTGCGTCCTTTCACTGCTGTTGCTATTGGTACTCGTTGCTGCTCTCTTCCACACCTGGCCATGTCATCCTCTACTTCTGTCCTAGTCTTCTATCACCTTAAGAACATATCAAGGGTAAAAGATGTGATGTCTCAGCAGGACCTGGAAAAACTAGTCCAGCTTCCATCTTTTGTTGGCTTGATTATTGTAACAGTGTTTTTTAGGTTCTACCTAAAACATCAGTCAGACACCTGCAGCTGATCCAGAACTCTGCTGCTCCAGTCCTCACTAAGACCAAGAAAGTGGACCACATCAGTCCAGCTCTGAGGTCTTTACACTGGCTGCCGGTCTGTCAGAGAATGGACTTTAAAGTGCTGCTGCTGGTCTAGAAAGCTCTGAATGGTTTCGGACCAACATACATCAGTGACCTCTTGACCCAGTATGAACCTACCAGAACCCTCAGGTCATCTGGTTCCAGTTTCTTATCAATTCCCAGAGTCAGAACCAGACATGGAGAAGCTGCGTTCAGCTTCTATGCTCCACATGTCTGGAACAAACTCCCAGAAAGCCTCAGATCAGCTGAAACACTCAGTTTATTTAGATCCAGGTTAAAGACCCACTTGTTCTCTGCTGTATGGACTAGTTTTTATTTAGAGTCCAGATCTGGATCTGGTTCTTTAAGCTGGAAAACTTGATTGTGTTTAACACTGTCTTTCCCCACACTGGAACTTTATTTCTTGAATTTTATCTATTTTATTTTAGCTTTTCTTTCTGTTTTTATTTAATTAATTTTATTTCTTTAATTTTTTTAATGCACTTGTATGGCTTTCTGCACCCTACTGGAATGTTTTATGTAAAGCACTTTGAATTGTCTTGTACATGAAATGTGATATACTAATAAATTTGCCTTGCCTAAACCTGCTTTTGACTGTTTTGGTCTGGTGTCCATTAATTGCTGTTTTCCTTGTTCCAACGACAGATGACAAAAGTGTTTGTTGTCTATTCCATACTTTGGTTCTTACAGCTTTGCTTTAAGATTGAGTGGGATATACAGTATGTTGATGACTTCCTCCTTTCCTTTTCCAAATAAGTGTTCATGCTATTTGATTTTACAGCTAAATTTTGTTCTTCCATAAACTGTAAGATTTCCAGTTTGGCTGTTGCTGCAGCAAGCTCTGTTTCAATTGGGAGTTTTTCTTTTATTAATAGTAGCTCTTGTTCCTCCAGTGCATGATGCTCCTTTAAAGCTGCCATTTGGGTCAAAAGAGCTGCTCTCTCTGCAGCAGCTTTATTTTTTGCAGAGGAAGTACTTGATCTTGAACTGGTCTCAGTAGTATTTGTATTTTTGCCCACATTAGACATGCTGTCATCAGGAATTATATTATCATGACAGAGATCTTTGTTTTCACCAGCATGTTCGTGTTCATTCTCATTCTCATGAGTTGGATTTTGCATTACTGGTTAGGATTTTTACCAACATCCTTGTTAAACATCTCTTTGCATTAAACCAAATTTCATGCTTATTTTTTCTTCTTCTTGTGACAATAAACCCATAATAGAATTGTGAACACCATGTATTTAATCACACAACTCAGTAAAACCACTCAAAGAATTTTCACTTTAGAAACATCACCAATTACCATTAAACCTTTTACAGTTTTTCTTCAATGACCAGCCTTATTTAGTTTTACCTAGCATTTTGCAACTTTTCATACTTTGCAGTCATTGCTTTGGCAATAAGTTTAACCACTCTTTTACCCGTACTCGGTTTCAGTCGGACTGGTGATGGTCTTGTGTTCGTCAGAAACATGCTCCTTATAGCTGCTGCATCAGCGTCAGTCTGCAGTTTTTCATGGTCAACAGTTGTCGCAGCTTATTGCTGCTTATTTCCAACCATTAACCAGTGCACTGGAATTATACACATTTAAGGCCATTTTGTGGCTTCTGGAATGTTTAGATCCAGAAGTTTGGTTGACACGCTTTTACCTGGTGATGCTGGTGGGAATAAATGTCCAGAAGCTGTCCGTTGCTTTTTGAATGACTCTCAAAGTGGAGGAACATCTCAGAGAAGAAACAGAATGAAGATTTATGCTGGATTAATTGTGGTCAGGGTGGCCTCAGTGAGAAAATATAACAAAGTTTAGTACTGGCACTTTAAGTAAACCATCCTCCAGCATGGAAATAACAGAAACCTATTTGGAAAAGGTGACCACTGTGCTTATTACTAAACATGCAGCACCACAGTAAGAGCTGACTTTGTGCTGCTGATTACAGGGTTTCTCCTCTCAGCTGTCTTATTGTAACTCAGACACAACCCCTGCCGAAAGGTGAACATAAAAGCCATGCTGTTTGTTCTTCATCAGGTATTAGGTGACCTCCCAGAATGCTCACACAGCATCTGATAGCCTTGTCGCTGTCTCAGTGATGTCATCCTTTCTAAACTGCATTTGCACAAACATGGTTTTAAGTTCCAGTTCAAAACATATATAATGCACTCAGGTCCTGTTTAGGATTTGTATGTGTAAAATAACTCTTCTCCTATAGGAAGAGGACAAAGGGGATCTTTAAGAAATACCACCTCTAAGAGATCCCAAATCAGTCAAAACACCCCCAAGACAATGACCAGGATGACAGGAAGATGATGGAAGAGTAAACCTCATCTTCACCTAATTTTTACGTTAGAACAGAGGAATGTTAAATGTGGACCATTCAGTCCCAGCTTCACAGATGGATAAACTCCTCAAAGCATACACCTTGCAGTCAACCAGTGACCAGTAAAGTAACATAGCTTCATCTAACAAATCAAAATATACAGAGAGTGGGGAGACTGACGGGGACAGACTAACAGAGAGTGGAGAGTGGCAGTAAGTAAGGCTTATGAGGCTGTTAAGCATTTATAAAGTGTTAACAAAGGGATATATATTTACACTTTACAATAAGGGTCCTAAAAAGCATTAGGTAATGATTAACTATGGTTAGATAATGCTTATGAAGTACTCATGTTTATTAAGGCTTTTTGTAAACATATTGCATTAGGTAAAGTTGAGTAGTAAAACAAACTTATTGTAAATAATAATAATAATAATAATAATAATAATAATAAATGCTGAGTCAGAAACTGGTGTAAATAGTGTGCACGGTGCTCTTCAACCCCTCTTTGACAGCAGGATGCTGCCACCACCGTGCTTCACTGTTGGAGTTGATCCTTGATGTCCATAAAGTTCAGTGTTAGTCTCCTCTAACCAGATGACCTTCTTCCAGATGTTTGGGGAGTCTCCACATGTCTTGTGGCGAACTGGTCTATCAACAGTGTGTTGGTGTGAGGACAGAAAAGAGGGATTGAAAGGCATTGCGACCTTTAGCCTGGGATACCTGCAGAGAAGAAGGGAAGCACAAGTTAATGCTGTGATAAATTTATACATGGAAAATAAAGAGCAGAGAAATGAATCGTGGTATGTCCCTCAGCAGCCTAAGCCTATGGCAGCAGAACTAAGGAATGGCTAGACCAACCTATTTTCCTTGGGGACCCCATTCATGCAAATACTAATAAGCCATGGATCCCCTGCCACACCCTATAATGAAACCATGCTTGATTTTATGCTTTCAAAAGTGAGATTCTCACCATCCATAATGTATTCTGGAGTCCTGTCCTTCCATAAAGCCAAAGTTAAATTAACAACATTTAGCCATATTTTTTGTTTTTAAAACAGACAGTGTGTGGACATTAATCACAATGGTTCTGAATGTACAAAGCCTCGGGGACCCCTTGTGCTCTTTGGGGGGTCCCGGACCCCAGGTTGAGAACCTCTGGGCTACACTACTTAGAACTAGATTTATCAAAAAGGAAGGTTTTAAGCCTGATCAGAATGGTAGAGAGGGTGTCTGTCTCCTGAAGCCAAACTGGGTGCTGGTTCTACAAAGAGGGGTCTGATGGTTCTGCCTCCCATTCTACTTTTATAACCTTTGGAACCACGAGTAAACATGCAGTCTGAGAGTGAAGCTCTGATGGGAAAATCTGGAACTCTGAGATCTGGTGATGAAGGATGGAAAGGCTGGTCGTAAGGACCCGGAGAAGCCAGATAAGTCAAAGGTGCAGGTCAGTCAGGTCACCACACCCACCAGGCACAGGAACAGACAAACATGGAGAGACCATGTGGGTAAGAGATTACCAGCTAACCATCGTCAGTGTGACCAGTTGTGTTAGAAAACAAGAGGCAAACACGGAATGAAGCTACTGGAACGATATGAGTAATGCTACAATTCTCTGATTGAATGATTTGTGGGATGAGAAAGAAGACTAAAGGAACTGTAAAGTTTAACACATAAAACTCCAAGCCATTTGTTTTGCTATTTTTGCTAACTGCTCAGTCTTTTTAAACAAAAATGGATGTATAAGCTCAACCTTTTCAATTCCAGTCAACATACAGACTTGATGTTTCCAGGACAGCCTCAGTTGTCAGACTCTGAGGCTAAAATGATGTAAAATGAATATATCAAGATACAGCAAAACAAGAAAACACTATTTACTACTAACAGAACTTTGTAGAAATAACACACAGATCAACAGTGACCAAGTCTTTTCTCATCTCATCGTTCTCTCAAGTCTTGTCTTTCAGGAGAAAAATATTATTATTGAAACAAACACACAACTGAAACTATTTCCATGTTTCCACTTTTTCCTCATTTCCAGTTATTCCTGCTACTATTTACCTGCTATCCTCACTAAACCAACTCCAGCTCAGCTGCTTTGTGGCGCCACCGTGCATCAGAAACGTCTTCTTGGCTTTATTCCAGCCATAGAGGAGCTTTATTTTTCTTCCTTTCACACACACATAGAACTTTCTGCTCACTGGTTGATCTTTGGCTGCTCCTGATTGGACGTTACCGTCAATCTAAGCTCTCTGATTGGTGGAAAGTCTGACAGGAAGTGGCTTCATCATCATGTCCAGGTCTAAATAGAGGTCTCTTAGCAACATAGTAGTGATGGTGATGTTTTTATGGTGAAATGTGATAAATAATGCTGTTATCATGTATCATTGTGGATTTACCAAATAGAGTCTCTGAATAAAAAACTACATTTAGTGGCTGGATTGTAAACCTCCTGGACGGGATAGAAATGCCTGGAAAACCTCCGTAGGGCACCTAAAGCAGTGGTTCCTAACCTGGCGTCTGAGCTGTATATCTGTATATTTTTATGGCCGTTTTTAAAACTTCCATTAATTTTGAAAGATGTTCTTTTTGCTTCTGTCACAGCTGGAATTTTCCCTTGTGGGACCAATGAAGATCAATTTTATCTCTAATGTCAGAGCCCAGGGCTGCTCAGAGTTCCTCATCAGTTCTACAGCAGGATGAGCTCACCATCATGATGTATGTCTATGTCCATTATCCAAATCATACAGTAGCCACACAAAGCCGGCTCTCCTCCTTCATCCTGCTGAAACTGTGCCTCTAAGACCCAAGGTGTCACCTTACAAGCCTTTCCCAGGGCTCTCTGACAATGACTTCACTCCAACTTCTCGTACTTTGATAGCACTGAAAATAAATCCAGTAAAAACTGTCCATCTTAGGCCTTATTGTTACACACAGCTAGTGTTTTCTTTTCTCCTTTTTGCTGTAAAAATCATCTCCAGTTACCCCAAAAAGCTGTTTTTGTCGCATCACATCATCAAGGAAGAGATACGGAGAAGCTGTGAAAAAGGCCTGGTGGGCTTGAAAGAAGACCATCCAAGTTATATGATACAGCAGAGCATCCGCTAGTTTTTACATCTCAGAATGCAGGAATTTGAGATCAAGCTTTTATGCTTTGCTGCTGTCTAGAGTGAGTGAGACACAATAATAGGATGGAAAGAAAAGGACAGAGTTGTGACTCCACCAACAATCAGCAAACAATAATGCTGCTTGTGTCAGGGTGCCGGCGGTCCCTATGATCCCACAGGAAGTCATCCAGAAGACCTGAGAACAATCCAGAAATTCAATGCATCGCTACAGAATGTTCATTAGGTCTCTTACCCTGGTAACTAGTTTCTCACCACTTTAAAGATTAGTTCAAACTGCCAGTTCCGATTAGATGATAACCTCAAAATACAACAAAGCGTTTTATTGGTAGAATCCCAGTTACATAGGTAAACCAGAAAAAAAACTGTGGGTAAACTTACAGAGATTACAATAAAACTAAAAAAAATAAAACTATATTCATCTACTTGGACACAAGGCTTCTGGGGGAAAATGGTTTGTCCATCAAACAGGATCACAACCAGACCCCTTTACCTCAACTTCCAGATTGAATTCAAGCGATGGGAAATGCTGCTCTCTAGTGTCCCAACGGCAGAGCTGACAACACCAAAGGATGAGTAGGGAGGAGGAAGAGTTCAAATTTGAACAGTGATTCTATTTCAAGAAGGAGGAAGCATTTCCTCTGGTCCTGAGAAAACACCATTTACAGCTTCTCAGTTCACTTCCATTTAGCACCACCTCAGAGCCAAACATCAAAGCCCCTTCTAACCAAGTTCAGTACATCATGGGAGGCCCCCCCAGCAACTTGATTTGTCATGTGCATGTTACAGTTTTTCTCTATTGCCAAAACACAAAACCCAGTACTCTAAACCAAATGACCAGTTGCCTAAACACATTTAGTAAAACTCCCCCCCTTTTGCCACAACCACAAACACAATTCACCTGTAGACACTGTTCACAAAACCCATCCCCTTTTTCTCAAAACTCAAAACAAAAATTGCCGTGCTAAAACACATTTTGCATATAACTCTGCTCCAATATGCATTGTGAAGCTCATGTGATGCAAAATGCTACCCACAATCAGCAAAACTTGAACACAATGAACATACCTGGTGCCAATCAGTAAACACAACGACTCATAATTGAAAACACCTATTGCAAATGATGTGACCACACCTATATAAGTCAGTGCAGTTTGCTGAAAGTTCAAAAACAAAAATGGATGATGAAGACAGAAGAAGAGGAGTTTGTGTCAGAGGAGGGAGAGGAGTTTGTGTCAGAGGAGGCAGAGGAGTTCGTGTCAGAGGAGGGAGAGGAGCGGGCCGAGGAGGGAGAGGAGCAGGTCAAGGAGGCAGAGGAGGGGGCCGAGGAGGGAGAGGAGCGGGCCGAGGAGGGAAAGGAGCGGGCCGAGGAGGGAGAGGAGCAGGTCAAGGAGGGAGAGGAGCGGGCCGAGGAGTGGGCCAAGGAGGGCGAGAAGCAGTCCAAAGAGGAGCAGGCCAAGGAGCGAGAGAAGGAGGGCAAGCAAGACAACGCATTTTCATTACAGATGAAATGAGAGCAACAGTCATTGACCACGTCATTGTCCACGGCATGACAATGACCGAAGCGGGACAACGAGTCCAACCAAACCTCAGCAGATTCTCAGTGGGCACCATTATTCGGGCCTTCAGAGAACACAACAGGTACTGTATGTAGTAGTTTTTTAGTCACTACACTAGATATTCACAGTATACAGTAGTATAGTGGAGTGCACCTACATACAGACAAGTGCAATCATGGTTACAGTAAAAGTGTGTACTGCAAGGACCATTTCTGACCAAATGACTGTTTGTTTCTCTAGAGTTGAAAGATTGCCATTTGCAGGTGGGAGGGCTTCCAGATTCACACCAGCCCAAGAGGTCCTCATTGTGGATATGGTTCGGGAGAACAATGTGATCAGACTACGGGAGATACGGGAGAGGATCATTGGTGACAATTTGAACTTTCCGACCATTGACAATGTCAGCCTGACAACCATAGACAGAGTCCTCAAGCGCCAGAGAGTAAGAATGAAGCAGGCCTATAGGGTACCCTTTGAGCGCAACTCTGGAAGAATAAAACACCTCCGTCACCAGTATGTCCAAGTAAGTACAGTACAATCCATGGCCTACAGTACTTTACATACAATACTATACTGTCGTACTGTAATGTGCTCTATTGACTGTCTTTCTGAACACCTGAAAACGCTATTTGTTTCCACAGAGGATGTTCCAGTTGGAGTCCATGGCCAGACCCCATGAATTTATATTTGTGGATGAGGCTGGCTTCAACCTCACAAAAAGGAGGAGGAGAGGCCGTAACATCATAGGACAGAGAGCTATCGTTGATGTGCCCGGCCAACGTGGAGGAAACATCACTCTCTGCGCTGCCATGAGTTCTAGAGGGCTTCTCCACCGGCATGCTGAACTTGGTGCCTACAACACTGAGCGTCTCCTCACCTTCCTAGGAGAGCTCAGAGATGTTTTGCATGACAATGACCACCTGAATGCTCGGCCAGCAGATCACCACGACCAGCAGATTCCTGGGCCAGCTGATCTTCCCATATACGTCATCCTCTGGGACAATGTTAGCTTCCATCGCAGCATCCAGGTCAGAGAGTGGTTTAACATCAATCAGCAATTCATTAATGTGTGTCTGCCACCCTACTCTCCGTTCCTAAACCCAATAGAGGAGTTCTTCTCAGCATGGCGGTGGAAGGTCTATGACCGCCAACCTTACACTAGAGAGAACCTTCTCAGGGCTATGGACCTGGCCTGTGATGATGTGGCTGTGGAGGCGTTCCAAGGCTGGGTGCGGCATGCCAGGGCATTCTTCCCACGTTGTTTGGCTATGGACAATATTGCCTGTGACGTTGATGAGGTCCTGTGGCCCGACCCAGCCCGACGACGTGATGCCTCTCCATGATTTCGGTGTCAACATACAACATACTGTGTCAATTTTCAACGTACTGTAATAAAAGAAATCGCACCCTGAACATTGTGTTCTCAATTGTTACTGTACAGTATCTATTGTGTGTAATGGATCCTCCATGGAGTTTAGTACTCATTTTTGCATTGAGTTGTGATATTACTGCATTTTCTGCATTATGTAACTATTCCCATGAAATGCACAAATCTATAGAAAATGCCCAAAACATATTTGAGAATAAATAAGGGTTGCTCAAATGCATCCTGGCAGTTGTGAAACTGTAAAAAGAACAGTCTCACACTGTGAAAATTGTGCTTTCAATTTTTTTGGTAATGTGGTTAATGATGCTCAGTAGTGTTTACATTTTTGCAGGCCTTGAGTGGTATTTTGGTGTCAGAGTTTGCTTTTGAGCATATGAGCAACTGTTTTGGTGTGATGGGTTTGCTTTTGAGCATATGAGCAACTGTTTTGGTGTGATGGGTTTGCTTTTGAGCATATGAGCAACTGTTTTGGTGTGATGGGTTGGTTTTGAAAAGAAACTGTGAGGTTTAGTGTACGTAGCTTTAGAAAAGTGTTTTGTGTTTAGAGTTTTGTGAAAAGTGAGGGCAGTATCGTGAAATGTGTTTAAGCAATAGAGAAAAACTGTAACATATGTCACAGGGGAACAACAGCTCTCAGCACATTGCACACAAAGTGCATTAAAAATTAAAATAATACCCTGCAACCTCAGCAGTTTGCTTACCGATGCTGTCTCTCCAGTAGTCTACACTGCTCTCAACCACCCAGACAGGGAAACTCAGATGAAAAAGCTCTTTACTGATTACAGCTACAAGTTCATTGTTAGCTGCACAGAAGAAATACATAACAGGTCACAATGTGAGTGTAAATAGCCCTTAAATAATACAAAGGGTAGTTACAATGTAACATATTTATTGTATTAAAAAATATATAACTGCACATACACTGACACAGTTGCTGTCAGAAATGATTGCTCAGTCTCAGTATTGCACAATTACAAATAGCTCAAAGTGGTATTATCATATGGACATATTAGGCCTTTAAGAACATGAGCTTTCCCAACATGAGGGAACCAGACTACTGACACATCAGTTCAGCATAATATTGATTTAAACTTTAAGCCTTTTTTGTCAACTTAAACTAGCTTCCTGACCAGATCCCCGAACCACCTCATCTGGCTCCTCTTGATGCGGAGGAGCAGCGACTCTACTCTGAGCATCTCCTGGATCACTGAGCTTCTCACTCTATCCCTAAGAGAGAGCCTGGCTACCCTGCGGAGAAAATTCATTTCGGCCTCTTGTATTCGTGATCTTGTTCTTTCGGTCACTACCCACAGCTTGTGACAATAGGTGAGGGTAGGAACATAGCTCGATCGGTAAATTGAGAGCTTTGCCCTTTGGCTTAGCTCCTTCTTTATCACAACAGACCGATGCAGAGTCTGCATCATTGCAGACGCCGCACCGATCCACCTGTCAATCTCCCGCTGAAATATGTGAACTCCTCCACTTGGGGCAGGACCTATTTGCTGACCTGGAGAAGGCACTCCACCCTTTTCCAGCTGAGGACCATGGTCTCGGATTTGGAGGTGCAGATTCTCATCCCAGCCGCTTCACACTCAGCTGCGAATCGCTCCAGTGAAAGCTGAAGATTACGGCCCGACGAAGCCAACAGAACCACATCATCCACAAAGAGCAGAGACCCAATCCTAAGGATGCCAAACCGGATTCCCTCAACACCTTGGCTGTGCCTAGAAATTCTCTCATAAAAGTTATGAACAAAATCGGTGACAAAGGGCTGCCTTGGCGGAGTCCAACCCCTCACCGGAAATGATTCTGATTTACTGCTGGCAATGTGGACCAAGCTCTGACACCAGCCGTACAGGGACCGGACAGCTCGTACAAGGGGGTCCGGCAATTCATACTTCTGGAGTACCCCCCACAGGAGTCCCTGGGAGACATGGTTGAACAGCTTCTCCAAGTCCACAAAGCACATGTATACTGGTTCAGCAAACTCCCATGCCCCCTCCAAGACCCTGAAGAGGGTGTAGAGCTGGTCCACGACCGGGACGAAAACCACACTGCTTTCCCCAATCCGAGGTTTGACTATCCGACGGACCCTCCTCTCCAGCACCGCTGAATAGACCTTACCAGGGAGGCTGAGGAGTGTGATCCCCCTGTAGTTAGAGCATACCCTCCGATTGCCCTTTTTGAAGAGGGGGACAACCAACCCAGTCTGCCAGTCCAGGGGAACTGTCCCCCGATGTCCACGTGATGCTGCAGAGGCGTGTCAGCCAAGACAGCCCTACAGCATCCAGAGTCTTAAGGAACCCCCGGGGCCTTGCCACAGAGAAGCTTTTTAACCACCTCAGGTAACTCAGCCTCAGAAATGGGAGAGCCAGCACCAGCTACCCCAGACTCTGCTTCCTCATCGGAAGACGTGTTGGTGGGATTGAAAAGGTCCTCGAAGTATTCCCTCCACCGCCTCACAACGTCACAAGCCGAGATCAGCAGCCCCCCATTCCCACTGTACACAGTGTTGATGGAGCACTGCTTTCCTCTCCTGAACCGCTGGATGGTGGACCAGAATCTCCTCGAAGCCGTCCGGAAGTCATTCTCCATGGCCTCTCCAAACTCCTTCCATGTCCGCGTTTTTGCCTTAGCGACCGCCAAAGCTGCACTCCGCTTAGTCTGCCGATACCCATCAGCTGCCTCTGGAGTCCCACAGGACAAAAAGGCCTGATAGGACTCCTTCAGCTTGACGGCATCCCTTACTGAGAGAAAAATCCTGGTTAAACTTGAATGTTTTCTGTCAATTGTAAGCTTCACAATTTAGAGAAAGGGTGTTGGAACACGAACAATTAGCAAATGCTGAATGGCGGCAAGCATAACACATGCTTATTATATTCATGCTTTTTGCTTTACTAATATCAAGTTAACTGAACACATTTAAACAAGAATTTCAAAGAAATGCCAAATATTTTTAAAATGTAAGGGTTTTCATTTCGAATAATGTTTAAGAGTTTAAGAAAAAGGTGCTGCATTAAGCTAGCTTAACTGAGCATAATACTTAGCTACAGCTTAACAGCTGCTAGCATGATATATATTTGTTTTATATATTATCTTTCCACACTTGTTTCTGTAGTAATGTCAGAAAAACCAAATACATTTAATCCATTAACTCACATGAAATGGCACTGGCTGAAAGAAAAATCCTGGTTAAACTTGAATGTTTTCTGTCAGATATAAGCTTCACAATTTAGAGAAAGGATATTGGAACACAGTTAGCAACAGCTGAACGGTTGCTAGCATAACACATGCTTATTGTGTTCATGCTTTTTGCTTTACTAATATCAAGTTAACTGAACACATTTAATAAGAACTTTAAGGAAAAGCCAAATATTTTTAAAATGTAAGGCTTTTCATTGCAATTTATTTTCGAAAGTTCCGAGACAAAGATCTACATTAAGCTAGCTAATAGAGCATAACACCTAGCAACAGCTTAACAGCTTCCAGCATGATAAATGCTTGTTTTACATATTACCTTCCC